>NC_080571.1:154187601-154487601 GCF_030247185.1 Malaya genurostris
GCCATGCGGAGCGAGGCAAAGCTAGCCGAGCTTGGCAAAGAGGTTCGCAGCATCCGTCGTACGAAGACGGAAGAGATGCTGCTCGAGCTTAAAAAGGGAGCTAAGGGTGGAACGGAGCTTGTTGCGCTTGCCCAACAAGTCCTGGGCGATACGGCCGAAGTTCGAGCCCTGCGTAACGAGGTTGCACTCCAGTGCAAACGGTTGGATGAAATCGCCACCGCAGAAGAACTTGCCATGGCCATCAAGGAGCAAGGAGGTGTGGATGTCTCACGGAAATCCATCCGCATGAGGAAAGGACCACAGGGCACCCAGATAGCTACATTTAAGCTATCGGGCACGGATGCTAATAAGGTCCTCAAAGTGGGCAGGCTAAAGGTCGGATGGTCGGTATGCCCGGTGACCGCTTACCAACCGCCGGCGGTCGACATGTGCTTCAGGTGTTTCGAACCTGGCCACAAGTCGTGGAACTGCAAAGGCCCAGACCGGAGCAACCTCTGCAAGCGTTGCGGCGGCGAGGGGCACAAGGCGTATGCATGCGAAAGAACGCCACGTTGCATGCTATGCGCGAGCAAGAAGAAGGCCACAAACCACGTCATGGGCGGACCTACTTGTTCAACAAGTGGAGCGAGCAAAACAATATGCAAGTAGTACAGCTGAACCTAAATCACTGTGCAGCTGGCCAGCAATTGTTGCACCAGTCAGTGATGGAATGGGGCATTGATGTCGCGATTCTCTCGGATCCCTATCACACACCGGTAGATAACGGGAACTGGGTGTCTGACGAATCCAAGACGGTGGCGATCTTGACGACTGGTTGATACCCAGTGCAAGAGGTGGTGAAAACACAAGCGGAGGGAGTAGCCATAGCTAAGGTAAACGGTAAGGTTACTATTGTAGCTGCTACGCTCCACCGAGATGGTCAATAGACCAGTTCACTCGGATGGTCGACATGTTGACCGCAGACCTGGTGGGTCGGAAGCCGGTGGTGATTGCCGGAGACTTCAACGCCTGGGCAACGGCTTGGGGCAGCCGCTTCACCAATAGAAGAGGACTGACGTTACTGGAGGCCCTCGCCAAGTTGGACGTCATGTTAGCGAATGATGGACTGAAAAGTACCTTCCAGCGGAACGGAGTCGAGTCGTTTATCGACCTGACTTTCTGTAGTCCCGGCCTAGCTGGAGATCTTAATTGAAGAGTTGATGATGGCTTCACCCATAGCGACCATCTAACCATTCGCTACACGATCGGCCAATTGGCGAGAAGCACAAGGAGGAGTAATACTCCCAAAACCCTGGCGTGGAAGGTGGCTAACTTCGACCGCGAAACGTTTTACGCTGCCCTTGAATTAGAGGAGCACAACGCGAACCTGAGAGGGGACGAGTTGGTCGCTATCTTGTCACGGGCGTGTGACGCGACGATGCCTAGAAAGGCTCAACCGAGGACCAACAGACCACCGGTCTACTGGAGGAACGAGCAAATTGCACGCCTTCGCGCATCCTGCCTCAGGGCTATAAAGGCCATCAGCGCAAGCAAAAGAGCCTGTTTCGATAAGCTATGCGAGGGAGCCAACTCCAACCCATGGGGCGATGCCTACAGAATGGTGATGGCCAAAACGAGAGGGGCGCTAGCACCCCCTGAACGTAGTCCGGCGAGGTTGAAGGAAATCATAACGGTTCTCTTTCCCCACCACGACACGTCCCCCTGGCAGCCAGCTCCGCTACCAGCGAATGAAGTCGAAAAGGTGACGAACGAGGAGTTGCTCACTGCGGCGAGATCGCTCGATACAAAGAAAGCCCCGGGGCCAGACGGTATCCCGAACGTGGCTCTAAAGGCGGCTATAATGACAAAACCGGACATGTTCAGGGAGGTCATACAGAGATGTCTGGACGAGCGTATGTTCCCAGACATTTGGAAAAGACAAAGGTTGGTACTATTACCGAAACCTGGGAAACCCCCAGGGGATCCTTCGGCGTATAGACCAATCTGTCTGATAGACACTGTGGGTAAGCTCCTTGAGAAAATCATCCTCAACAGGCTAGCCCCCTTCATAGAGGAGGCAGGAGGACTGTCCGGTCAACAGTACGGGTTCCGCAGAGGCAGGTCGACTGTGGACGCCATAACATCGGTGGTAACCACGGCGGAGGTAGCTATACAGCGCAAACGACGAGGGATCCGCTACTGTGCGGTAGTAACGCTAGACGTCAAGAACGCGTTCAATAGTGCTTACTGGGCAGACATTGCTGATTCCCTACTTCGACTAGGAGTACCGGAAGGGCTGTACAAGATTCTGGAAAGCTACTTCCAGAACCGAGTATTGCTCTTTGAGACCGACGAAGGCACACGTAGCACTCCAATCACGGCTGGAGTACCACAGGGATCTATCTTGGGCCCGATCCTGTGGAATATAATGTACGATGGAGTACTGAGGTTGAGGCTCCCTCCGGGTGTCAAGATAGTCGGGTTCGCGGACGACGTCACGCTGACAGTCTACGGCGAATCCATCGAAGAGGTCGAACTGAGTGCATCACACTCAATCTGCTTGGTGGAGGACTGGCTGCGTAGCAGGAAACTGCAACTCGCGCACCACAAAACAGAAGTGATGGTGGTAAACAACCGCAAATCGGAACAGGAGGCGCTGGTACATGCCGGAGATTGCGTGATCCCCTCCAAGAGATCACTGAAGCAATTGGGTGTGATGCTTGACGACAAACTCAGTTTCAGCAAGCACGTTGAATACGCCTGCAAGCGCGCATCAACAGCGATCGCGGCGCTCTCTCGTTTGATGGCCAACAGCTCGCCTGTGCGCTCCAGTAAACGAAGGTTACTGGCAGGAGTGGCAGTTTCGATCCTCAGGTACGGCAGCCCGGTATGGGCGTCGGCATTGAATGTGGAACGCAACGCACAGATGCTGGAGAGTACGCATAGACTGATGTGTCTTCGCGTAATCAGTGCATACCGCACTGTATCGAGGGATGCGGCCTGCGTGGTTGCAAGCATGATGCCTATCAGTCTGATAGTGAAGGAAGACGCTGAGCGCTACAGCATGCGAGGAGACAGGAACGCCCGTAGGGCCTCCAAAGCCGCTTCTCTACGCAGATGGCAACAAGAGTGGGACAGCTCAACCAAGGGCAGGTGGACACATCGGCTCATACCTAGGGTCTCGAGCTGGTTAGATAGACCTCACGGAGAAGTGAACTTCGGCCTGACGCAATTCCTCACAGGCCACGGGTGCTTCAGATGGTACCTCCACAGGTTCGGCCACGCGACATCCCCTGTATGTCCTGGCTGCCCAGACGAGATCGAGACGGCTGAACACGTCTTGTTCGCATGTTCCCGTTTCGCGGCTCAAAGGAGTGAGCTACTGGAGGCATGCGGCAGGGACACCACACCGGAAAACCTGATCCAGAGAATGTGCCACTGCGTAGAGAACTGGAACGCAGTGTCGACCGCGGCATCCCAAATTGCGGGAATATTGCAGCGGAAATGGAGTGCGGATCAACAACAGGTCAGCCGCGTACCGTAGCAGGCTCAAGTGGGATCAGCGAATAAACGTCGGTCCGGGAGAACCTTCTTCGTCGGGAAGCTCTTCGTCGGAGTAGTCTAGATCCATCGTCGGGGACTAGACGAGTAGTACGTAAAACTGTTAGGATCGTCGGGGCGCCAGTGAACCGGAAGTCACGCTCCAACCGGAATCATTGGATCGACTTAGGCATCCTTTCGGTCGGGTCGTCGGTTCGGGAGGACTTCCCTCGTCGGGGAACCCTCCGTCGGTGTAGACTAGATCTTTTGGCGGAGACTAGTCGAGTAGTTCCGCGACGTAGCATCAGTTTTGAGTCGTCGAGGCGCCAGTGAACCGGAAGTTACCCTCCAGCCGGCATCACTGGAACGACCTCGTCATCCAACTGGTCGATCCCTTGAGAGCAGGATGCTGATCCCCATTCTGCATAAATCTGGGGAGGGTGCTGTGAGCACCAATAGCCTTCCACCCCGAAGTAATACCTAGCGGTGGTGCCGGGGAGGTAGGGTTGGAGATCCAAGGTGTTTTAGTGGGTAGTTCCAATCAACAGTTGGGTAGTCCTGTGGAGAGTCCCACACTCCGTGCGTAAATGCATTTCACCTTGTAAAAAAAAAAAAAAAAAACACCCGACCACCAGACTCCCTATAGGTAGATTGGTGGCCAAAACTGGCCGACTTTATCAGGTAGCGAGAAAAAATAATGCGATCCCCCGCAGTACACCAGCCGAAACGTACACTACGGTTCCGTCACTGCGTCCGCAATGCGAAGCGATGCGTACGCTAGAGACCGAACCGCCTTGTACGGTACCATGGATGTGCATGCATCGGAGTGGATTACTTCGATCGAATGACAGTTTCGGTTAGAAGAAGAACGGAAAAAGATGGGGTGCGTTGTTTACTTGTTTATCAACACGTGCTGTTCATAGCACGCCTTTATTGTATACCTTAAGAATGCAAGACACAGAGGAGGAAAAATTTCACAGCTTTACAGCTATAATGGTACCAATTTCATATGTGCAAATAACGAATTAAAAAGATTCAAGAAATGTTGACAGGCGATGGAATAGAATGGTTTTTCAACCCGCCATCTTCTCCTCATCTTGGCGAATAGTTACGGAAATTTTTATGGGAAAGAATGGTAAAAGAAGTTAAAAGAATAATGCCTTCACTTCAGACAACTATGCCTGAAGATTCATTACGAAGTGTGTTAAAAGAAATTGAGTTTATAATCAACAGCCGACCGTTGACGCATATTCATATCGAATCAGAGGACGATGAAGAATTGACGCCAAATCATTTTTATTGGGATGCTCAGGGAAGGCCGAACCAAGTTTAAACGATGTCTCAAAGGCAGAAGGTAGTCGACAGCAATGGAAAAGAGTGCAGCAAATTACGAAATTAGTGCCGATGGGTAAAGGATATTTACCAAACCTCGCTAGGAGGCAAAAATGACAAAAGTCATCGAGTCATCGACCTCTCTAAAGCTAGGAGCATGGTAATTTTTCCGGATGAAGAGAACAAGGGAAAATTGATAAACGGTCTCATAGTTGAATGGGGCACTATGGACGTTATCATTAGGTCCGCCTTCATAAAAACACAAACGGGAACAGTAGTAAAACCTATTGTTAAATTATCGGTGCTAGACGTTAATTCTGGTGAACCAAAACTAAGTACCGACACACAAGACGAAGTGTTGGTCTCACAGGTGGAAAGAAACAACAAACAAGAAACTGCCTACAAGTCTGGCAATAAAAGGCCAGCCCGAAGACATAATACGAAACTGAAAAATATTTGCTTAGCTGCATCGACTTTGATGATGATAACATGTCAAGCAGCATCTGGAGATAAATTCAACTACTTAATCGTTCCTGGACGTAGCGCCATGTTCTCCACCGACAAAGAATTTGTCAACGATTGAAATTTCTATACAAGTTTTACAAAAAAAGGCGGGTGGGTAATGTCAGAGACATAACTGGATGTCGTGAATACGAAAAAACTGACACGCTCCCATCACTTTTCCGAATATCAGTTAGTTGATTGATTGTATGAATTTTCACTTTTATTATATTATATCTCCCCTTTTTCACTAATAGAGTTTGAAGCGATGCACCTACATTAAAGTACAGATTAGTTACATTAAACAGCTACTATTCTACAACTATATATTCCAAACTTGAAACAATTCCTTTTTAATTTACCAATATAGGAAGCTAGGTACGAAAAATTTGTAGTTTATTTTTATTGAAGCTATGAAGTTCAAAGATATCTGATTCTTCTCGAAATTTAAGTACGAGACAATTGCAATGGCCTGGTCTGAAATGTATCGACGATCTTCGGTATGCAAGAGTCATTTTAATAATAATAATGATAGTAATAAAAATGACAATAATAATAATAACAATAATCTTAATCTGTACATATATGTATGTATAAATAAAATACAGATTAACCTGTATATATGGCAACCCTGTTTCGTATGGCATATTTTCACATGACCCCATACTAGTATAAAGATGTGTTCAACATCATCACTTTCGCTTTCGCATTGCCGTTCGTAATTGAATGTGTTAGTGACGGTACAAATCTGCCTTTCTACCGGTTTTCGGTGCCATCGTGCTGACTGAGTCTCGTACGTTCAGAGTAGCTGCTTTAACTTAAATGACGCTATTGCTCACATCACATTTCATTTCATACCTGCTACTGGCAGCGGTGTATGGACAGCCTTAGACAAGACCTGACAACTGGGGGGCTGCTTTTGTTCCAAAATGGACCAGGTTCTGATTGGCTGAGTTTGATGTTGCTACCCGCACATTGTGAAAAGAAAAAACTTTTGCAGGGTACGCGAGCAATGATGCCAAGTATAAAGAAAATCAGAAAACAAATTTATCAGAATGTATAATTTTAGCTCACCAATGAAAATGAAAATTTTCAGAGAATGTTTTACTTTTTTCAATCTCATTTGTAATAAATGTATATAGTGACTGCACTGTGTGATTAAAATCAGCATCAAGCCGTTTTTCTTTTTAGTGAAAATAAGTGTAACCAAAAAAGATTTGTTAAATTAGTGTAAACTTGAAAGTGTGTTTAGTTTTACGAGAAGAATGAACTGTTGTGTTCCACACTGTGGTCGCACTAAGCATTTCTATCCAAACTTGACTTTTTCCGGTTTCCAAAAAATCTGGTAATACGTCAACAATGGATTCTATTTTGCGTTCAACATGAGATATTTCGTGTTCTGTGATAAAAGCTCAATTAATTGTTTTTAAGCTTTAACATATGATTAAAAAATGCGTTCACCAAAACATTTTTCATGTTTATTTCAAATCAAAAATCGAGTCTTAAAATCTAAATTAAATAAATATTTTTTTCTTAGCATAAAGTTATTAAAAATTTGTAAATATGGCTACACTGTAGCCGATACGTTGGTATTTATTCCACAGGACGAAAATGACGAGAAGGATGATTCAGAAGGAAGAATAAGAAGCCAGTTGTCAGGTCTGGTCTTAGATACGATATAAAAGAGAGAACTAGTAGAGCGGCAGCCAGTAATACTGAATTGGCTGTCTAGCTGTTCACAGCATCTTGTGGAATTTTGACGCAGAAACACGCACACAGAAGGAACAGTTAAGGACAAGGCAAAGTCCCGCTCAAACCGTGCTGGTCTGCAGTCCCCAGTTGTCGTCAGAATCCATCGTTTGCCTCGGAAGGGGAACTACGCCAAACGTGTTGGTGCTGGTGCATCGGTCTATCTGGCGGCAGTGATGGAATATTGGCTGCCGAAGTGTTGGAATTAGCCGGTAACGCTACCCGTGACAAAAAGAAAACGAAAATCATCCCTCGCCATCTGTAGCTGGCCATCCGTAACGACGAGGAGTTGAAAACCCCGTCCTTTTCAGGACGACCACATCACTGTGATAAAGAAATATTTAAGATTGCTTTAAGTTTAGCCAGTTCTGATATGCCTGGAAAGTAGAATGCGCAAATTAAGCGGAAACCTTTGTTCTAACAACTCTGTTTTTTTTTTTTTTTTACAAGGTGAAATGCATTTACGCACGGAGTGTGGGACTCTCCACAGGACTACCCAACTGTTGATTGGAACTACCCACTAAAACACCTTGGATCGCCAACCCTACCTCCCCGGCACCACCGCTAGGTATTACTTCGGGGTGGAAGGCTATTGGTGCACCCTCCCCAGATTTATGCAGAATGGGGATCAGCATCCTGCTCTCGAGGGATCGACCAGTTGGATGACGAGGTCGGTCCAGTGATGCCGGCTGGAGGGTAACTTCCGGTTCACTGGCGCCTCGACGACCCAAAACTGATGCTACGTCGCGGAACTACTCGACTAGTCTCCGCCAAAAGATCTAGTCTACACCGACGGAGGGTTCCCCGACGAGGGAAGTCCTCCCGAACCGACGACCCGACCGAAAGGATGCCTAAGTCGATCCAATGATTCCGGTTGGAGCGTGACTTCCGGTTCACTGGCGCTCAGACGATCCTATCGGTACCACGCGATGATCTACTCATCTAGTCCCCGACAAAGGATCTAGACTACTCCGACGGAGAGTTCCCCGGCGAAGGAGAATCTCCCGACACCGAGTCTCTTACACCACACGGGACACCCGATTGAGTGCCGAGGTCGGTCCCGCGATTCCGGTTGGAGCATGGCTTCCGGTTCGCTGGCGCCTCGACGACTCGAATCGGTGTTGTGGCGGCTACTCGACTAGCCCCCGCCGAAGGATCTAGCCTACACCGACGGAGAGTTCCCCGACGAAGGAGGCCCTCCCGAAACCGACGCCTTCGATACCCGTCAACGCCCGACCGAGAGGATGCCTGGGTCGATCCAGTGATTCCGGTTGGAGGAAAGCTTCCGGTTCACTGGCGCCCCGACGATCCTAACAGTTTTACGTACTACTCGTCTAGTCCCCGACGATGGATCTAGACTACTCCGATGAAGAGCTTCCCGACGAAGAAGGTTCTCCCGGACCGACGTTTATTCGCTGATCCCTCTTGAGCCTGCTACGGTACGCGGCTGACCTGTTGTTGATACGCACTCCATTTCCGCTGCAATATTCCCGCAATTTGGGATGCCGCGGTCGACACTGCGTTCCAGTTCTCTACGCAGTGGCACATTCTCTGGATCAGGTTTTCCGGTGTGGTGTCCCTGCCGCATGCCTCCAGTAGCTCACTCCTTTGAGCCGCGAAACGGGAACATGCGAACAAGACGTGTTCAGCCGTCTCGATCTCGTCTGGGCAGCCAGGACATACAGGGGATGTCGCGTGGCCGAACCTGTGGAGGTACCATCTGAAGCACCCGTGCCCTGTGAGGAACTGCGTCAGGCCGAAGTTCACTTCTCCGTGAGGTCTATCTAACCAGCTCGAGACCCTAGGTATGAGCCGATGTGTCCACCTGCCCTTGGTTGAGCTGTCCCACTCTTGTTGCCATCTGCGTAGAGAAGCGGCTTTGGAGGCCCTACGGGCGTTCCTGTCTCCTCGCATGCTGTAGCGCTCAGCGTCTTCCTTCACTATCAGACTGATAGGCATCATGCTTGCAACCACGCAGGCCGCATCCCTCGATACAGTGCGGTATGCACTGATTACGCGAAGACACATCAGTCTATGCGTACTCTCCAGCATCTGTGCGTTGCGTTCCACATTCAGTGCCGACGCCCATACCGGGCTGCCGTACCTGAGGATCGAAACTGCCACTCCTGCCAGTAACCTTCGTTTACTGGAGCGCACAGGCGAGCTGTTGGCCATCAAACGAGAGAGCGCCGCGATCGCTGTTGATGCGCGCTTGCAGGCGTATTCAACGTGCTTGCTGAAACTGAGTTTGTCGTCAAGCATCACACCCAATTGCTTCAGTGATCTCTTGGAGGGGATCACGCAATCTCCGGCATGTACCAGCGCCTCCTGTTCCGATTTGCGGTTGTTGACCACCATCACTTCTGTTTTGTGGTGCGCGAGTTGCAGTTTCCTGCTACGCAGCCAGTCCTCCACCAAGCAGATTGAGTGTGATGCACTCAGTTCGACCTCTTCGATGGATTCGCCATAGACTGTCAGCGTGACGTCGTCCGCGAACCCGACTATCTTGACACCCGGAGGGAGCCTCAACCTCAGTACTCCATCGTACATTATATTCCACAGGATCGGGCCCAAGATAGATCCCTGTGGTACTCCAGCCGTGATTGGAGTGCTACGTGTGCCTTCGTCGGTCTCGTAGAGCAATACTCGGTTCTGGAAGTAGCTTTCCAGAATCTTGTACAGCCCTTCCGGTACTCCTAGTCGAAGTAGGGAATCAGCAATGTCTGCCCAGCAAGCACTATTGAACGCGTTCTTGACGTCTAGCGTTACTACCGCACAGTAGCGGATCCCTCGTCGTTTGCGCTGTATAGCTACCTCCGCCGTGGTTACCACCGATGTTATGGCGTCCACCGTCGACCTGCCTCTGCGGAACCCGTACTGTTGACCGGACAGTCCTCCTGCCTCCTCTATGAAGGGGGCTAGCCTGTTGAGGATGATTTTCTCAAGGAGCTGAACACACAGTGTCTATCAGACAGATTGGTCTATACGCCGAAGGATCCCCTGGGGGTTTCCCAGGTTTCGGTAATAGTACCAACCTTTGTCTTTTCCAAATGTCTGGGAACATACGCTCGTCCAGACATCTCTGTATGACCTCCCTGAACATGTCCGGTTTTGTCATTATAGCCGCTTTTAGAGCCACGTTCGGGATACCGTCTGGCCCCGGGGCTTTCTTTGTATCGAGTGATCTCGCCGCAGTGAGCAACTCCTCGTTCGTCACCTTTACGACTTCATTCGCTGGTAGCGGAGCTGGCTGCCAGGGGGACGTGTCGTGGTGGGGAAAGAGAACCGTTATGATTTCCTTCAACCTCGCCGGACTACGTTCAGGGGGTGCTAGCGCCCCTCTCGTTTTGGCCATCACCATCCTGTAGGCATCGCCCCATGGGTTGGAGTTGGCTCCCTCGCATAGCTTGTCGAAACAGGCTCTTTTACTTGCGCAGATGGCCTTGTTTAGTGCTAACTTCGCCGCTTTGAATGCCGTGTTCCTCTCCATCCTTATCTCCGCTGATCGAGCTCTTTGCATCCTTCTTCTAGCCCTGAGGCAGGATGCGCGAAGGCGTGCAATTTGATCGTTCCACCAGTAGACCGGTGGTCTATTGGTCCTCGGTTGAGCCTTTCTAGGCATGGTCGCGTCACACGCCCGTGACAAGATAGCGACCAACTCGTCCCCTCTCAGGTTCGCGTTGTGCTCCTCTAATTCAAGGGCAGCGCAAAACGTTTCGCGGTCGAAGTTAGCCACCTTCCACGCTAGAGTTTTGGGAGTATTACTCCTCCTTGTGTTTCTCGCCAATTGGCCGATCGTGTAGCGAATGGCTAGATGGTCGCTATGGGTGTAGCCATCATCAACTCTCCAATTAAGATCTCCAGCTAGGCCGGGACTACAGAAAGTCAGGTCGATAAACGACTCGACTCCGTTCCGTTGGAAGGTACTTCTCAGTCCATCATTCGCTAACATGACGTCCAACTTGGCGAGGGCCTCCAGTAACGTCTGTCCTCTCCTATTGGTGAAGCGGCTGCCCCAAGCCGTTGCCCAGGCATTGAAGTCTCCGGCTATCACCACCGGCTTCCGACTCACCAGGTCTGCGGTCAACATGTCGACCATCCGAGTGAACTGGTCTATTGACCATCTCGGTGGAGCGTAGCAGCTACAATAGTAAACTCCGTTTACCTTAGCTATGGCTACTCCCTCCGCTTGTGTTTTCACCACCTCTTGCACTGGGTATCGACCAGTCGTCAAGATCGCCACCGTCTTGGCTTCGTCAGACACCCAGTTCCCGTTATCTACCGGTGTGTGATAGATATCCGAAAGAATCGCGACATCAATGCCCCATTCCGTCACTGACTGGTGCAGCAATTGCTGGCCAGCTGTACAGTGATTTAGGTTCAGCTGTACTACTTGCATGCTGTTTTACTCCCTCCACTTGTTGAGCAAGTAGGTCCGCCCATGACGTGGTTTGTGGCCTTCTTCTTGCTCGCGCATAGCATGCAACGTGGCGTTCTTTCGCATGCATACGCCTTGTGCCCCTCGCCGCCGCAACGCTTGCAGAGGTTGCTCCGGTCTGGGCCTTTGCAATTCCACGACTTGTGGCCAGGTTCGAAACACCTGAAGCACATGTCGACCACCGGCGGTTGGTAAGCGGTCACTGGGCATACCGACCATCCGACCTTTAGCCTGCCCACTTTGAGGACCTTATTGGCATCCGTGGCCGATAGCTTAAATGTAGCTATCTGGGTGCCCTGTGGTACTTTCCTCATGCGGATGGATTCCCGTGAGACATCCACACCTCCTTGCTCCTTGATGGCCATGGCAAGTTCTTCTGCGGTGGCGATTTCGTCCAGCCGTTTGCACTGGAGTGCAACCTCGTTACGTAGGGCTCTAACTTCGGCCGTATCGCCCAGGACTTGTTGGGCAAGCGCAACAAGCTCCGTTCCACCCTGAGCTCCCTTTTTAAGCTCGAGCAGCATCTCTCCCGTCTTCGTACGACGGATGCTGCGAACCTCTTTGCCAAGCTCGGCTAGCTTTGCCTCGCTCCGCATGGCCTTGAGCACATCGGCGTACTTTTCTTTGTCGGCCTTAACCAACAAAGCCTCTCCTTTGTCCCTAGCCTTCCTCACGGGAATGGGCCCGGCCTCTTTTGGGACCTTTTTCTTCTTCGCGACCTTCACCCATGGATTCTCGCCGGGTTCGCTTACATGGCTCGGATCCGGGGTTCGAGTGCCGAGGTTTGGGTTGAGCCCCTCGCCACGTTCCTTTGCCCCATCATTTCCGCCATGGTCTTTACTCCTTTTGGCCTTGGGAGTCAGGCGTTTACTGCCTGGAGAATCCCTGGCGCGTTTCCGGCGCTGTTTATTCCGCTCAATCGTGAGCCGGAGCGCATAGTCGACCGCCTCCTGTTTTTTGTCGGTATCGAAGGTGAAGGGCTCTGTTTGAGAACACTTCTCCGACTTTCCACCACCCTCTAGCCGCACTATCAACGCCTCTTGGTCCCTTTTAGCTACGTTCACGGCCTTACGTAGCTTCAGAAGGTTCGCCTTCAGCTCCTTGCTGATGTTGGATTTCTCCTGCGCGAATTCAATAATCGCGTCGAGTTGTTCTATGACCGCTGTCATACTCGACTTGATTATTTCCTTCCCTTGCTCCTGGGACTCAGGCTGGTTCGCTGGTTTGACATGGACATTGCTGTCACTCGTCTCCTCAGCTACTGCCTCGCTCTCCTCTCTCGCACCCATTCTGGATGGAGATCTCCTCAAACCCCCTCTTGCGAAAGGGTTTACCTCCTTACTCGACGCCGATGTTGTTGATGAAAAGCTCATTTTATATCGGTCCCCCTTATGGCTACCGTCAAACCCAGCCGAAAGTAGTCGCTATCATGATCCCATGGTTACCTATGCGGTGCAGTGAGGCCATGCGAGGGTTGGCTTTACGCTCAGAGCCGGATCAGCGCAAATCAGGAAAAAGGGCATCTGAACCTACTTCCACCCAGTCATCCCAACCGGGTGGCTGAAAGTGAGACGGCGTGCCATAAGGCCTGCCACGGTTTTATGGGACGGAAGGCAGCTGCGGCATTAGCCTACTCGCCATTTCAAGCCGGTTCCACCCTGCTTTACTGAAGGAGTAGAATACCGCAGCTGTCAGCCCTAGTTTCTCTATATATTCCGATCTACCGTATCGTATCCATGGATGGTATGGTAGCCAGTATGCCATAGTTAGGACCTCACTGGCGTTAGTCCTAACGTGCCGAGTCGGCACTCCCGTTGGGCTTGTGCACTTTGAGCGGCACACGATCGCTTTGGTAGGACTTGCTTGCGGATACATGCAGCTTTTTGTAGGGGATTAGCAGAGCCCACTGCCAAACCCCACCGCATCCTAGGCAAGCCCTACAACTCGCAGTTGCCGGGGGAGGGGTCGTCAAGCCCTTAGACATAGTCCCTGCTGCCCAATAACAACTCTGTTTCGCACGGCATATTTGTATACTAGTATAAAGATGTGTTCAACATAATCATTTCTACTTTCGCATTGCATTCGTAATTGAATGTGCTAGTGACGGTGCAAATTATTTAAACTTCTCGTGTGTGTCTTGTTTCGGCAACAGTTGCTCGGAAAATGGTAGAAAAGCGACAAAATTCAACTAGTTCTTTATGATTATCTTTAGCACTAAAAAGTGCTTTTGAACGGGCCTTGCTGGACGTTTTGGCTGCCTTTCTACCGGTTTTCGGTGCCATCGTGCTGACGGTGTCTCGTACGTTCAGGGTAACTGCTTTAACTTAAATGACGATATTTCTCATATCACATTTCATGTTATACCTGCTACTGTCAGCGGTGAACGGAGAGCCTTTTGCCAAAATTTCTTTTCTTGTACGCAGAACGGGAAACAGTGCGACGACAGGTTCTCGATGTTGCTCTCGTGAGTCTTGTTTCGGAAACAGATGCTCAGCAAATGGTAGGAAAAATGATCCACTCAACTTTTATATGGATGCTCTTGTATAGATGCAGACATCTCGCGTTCTGATTGGCTGGTGCTGTCATGGGTTAAATCAAACAGGTTTTTCAATAGTGTACTATTGAAAAACTTCAATGTTGTTGCAATAGTTGAAAATTTTCGATTCTATTGGTAGTTAGATTATATAGATCCTTCTACAGATCACTGAGCTATGAGCTTTCAAAATATGAGAAAGGCTAACGTGCCTTTCTCCTCTTTGACACTCGTTTGTACCAAACATTTAAGAAAAGTTTAATTTTGAACTATTTGAGATTATGTCACACAACTGCAAGAAATCTTGAAAAGATCTATACGATACAGTGGGATGCATTCTCACACGTCGGGCTATCAGCATAGCCATTCTCATTCAGTTAAGGAATTCACAAATGAAGAGTGCAGATGAACTCATTCATTGAATTCAGTACGTTTGACTCAAGAGACTAGAATTAACGAAATCAAGTGGAACGGAACGACCCATGGGAAGGTATTAATAGTCGGTCACGTTCAAGGAAACTCGTGAAGGGTGGGATTTAACGAACACCATCTTACACATGGGTAGACGCATTGGTTTACTAAGAATATACAAATTTATTGTGTGACTATATAAGTTCTGTAACAGATAACAGATATACAGGTTCGAACAAAATACTACTGCCACCTACTCTCGACTATTCGCTGTAAACTTTCAAAACGTTCCACTACGTTCCAAAACGATAACAAAATACCTGTCAAATAAATATTCCAACTAATAGCCAATATTAAATAAAAGTGATTAACTGATGCAAACAAACTTGAAATAGTTTTAAGATCATGTACAAAATGAATGTATTTTATTTAATGTAATTTAAAATAGCAACTCGCTTGATAAAAACTGTGTTTAGATTTACTAATGAATACCAACATACTAATATGATATTCCAAATGTATTAGGTATAAAGTACTATGTACTGTAGATGCCACGGCGAAGAAAAACTTATGTATATTGCCTATGAAATAAACGTATTTATGAGAAAAAATATTCCAACTACAACAATTTAAATACTTATCACGCGATTTTCTTAAGTGTTAAACACAACTATATTTCCATGTTGCATAAATTATATGAGAATTCGATCGGAATAAAACAAAAATAAGGTTGTCATTTTAACCAACAGCAAAACAAAAATCTAGCGTGAAGTAAATGTCCCACAAAAAATTGTGGCTCATGTGAAAACTTCACCCAAATCGTGGTTTTTTTTATAAAAGTAAACTATTAAGATTTAAATTGGGTGTTCAGCCACAAGTGGTGAATTTTCAGCCCTTCAAAATCATTTTCAGAATTTTATTCTGAATCCTTTGAAGCGTTTTCTTCCTGGTGGAACAACAACTTGACCAAATTGGTACTGCCGCAGATAACAGATATACAGGCTCACATATGAACTGTGTGTAAAAGTTGCTCAATCAGCGTGGCGAACACTTGCAGATGTCATCACGATCGACACAAGGTGCCACCATGATTTGGGTCCCGCTTTCACATGAGCCACAATTTTTTGTTTTGCTGTTGGTAAAAATGACAAGTTTGTTTTTGTTTTATTCCGATCGAATTCTCGTGTAATTTTTGCGAAATGGAAATAAAGTTGTCTTTAACACTTAGGAAATCGTGTGATAAGTGTTAAAATTGTTGTAGTTGGAATATTCCTACACCAGGCAGGAGGATTTTGTTATCGTTCCGGAACGTAGTGGAACGTTTTGAAAGATAACGGCGAACTGTCGAGTAGGTGGCAGTAGTGTTTCCAACGTATAGCAAATTTGAAATTTACACAGGATTTTGAAAAAAATTGTTCGAGCTTGTATATCTGTTATCTGTGGTACTGCATAAAGCATGGCTGGTCTGAAAATTTGTTTATAAATTAACAATTTGTTTTTTAGACAGAGCTTAGAATTTCTGTTTATAAGAGTATATAAACATTTAATATATTTATTACACTTTGCCTGGATTCCTTCAATGTGATCCTTGAAAGTGAGTTTTTTGTCATACGTTAAACCTAAGTATTTAGCTTGATCAGACCATGTCAATTCCAGCTATTCAATTTGAGAATGTGAGTATTATTTGGTTTAAGAAAAAAAGCTCTTGGCTTATGAGGAAAGATAATTAATTGCGTTTTTGCTGCATTTGGTTTAATTTTCCATGTTGACAGATAATCACTGAAAATATTTAAACTTCTTTGTAGGCGACTGCAGATCACTCTTAGATTTCTACCTGTGGCTAACAGACTTGTGTCGTCACAGAATAGCGATTTCTGACAACCGACGGGTAGATTTGGAAGATCAGAAGTGAAAATATTATACAAGATTGGAGCTACGCTCGAACCCTGCGGAACACCGGCTCGTACGGATAGCAATTCAGATTTACAATTCTGATAGCTAACCTAAAGAGTACGATCAGTTAAATAATTTTGAATCATTTTGATCAAATAAATAGGAAACTGGAAATCAGACATTTATGCTATTAAACCATTGTGCCAAACACTGTCGAATGCTTTTTCTATGTCTAGAAGAGCAACTCCAGTGGATAACCCAGAAGATTTATTTGCTTTTATCCTGTTCGTTACTCTGACAAGTTGATGAGTAGTTGAATGTTCATGACGAAATCCAAACTGCCCTGTGTAGGCTCCCGGCCGAGCGGTGGCGGGTGGCAGAATAACGAAGATGACGTTTCTTTTAGTTCTATACGGAGTAATACCACGAAATTCACCTTTTTTCTGAGTTTATAGTTTATCTTTTTATGCTTTTCACTTAACAGCTACTTATTCTCAATAGTGCAGGATTAGGCTGTTTTGGGAGTTCTTTCCCACAATCTAACAACGAACAATAACGATTGTTAATAAGGCTAACGCTTCACGCAGTCTCACTAAGTTCGGCATATCATTAAGTTTACGCACATATGAACGTATGTCCTACTGCAGTACAATCTAGTGCATACTCCACTAGTTTGAAAATCTATTCACAACACTTCATGGTGATCTCAAACACTACACATGAATCTGTTAAATCTCTATTCATTACAGCAATTTTCACTTCTTTAGATGCCTTCCGAAAACATTATTTCTTGCTTGATTTTGAGGTCACTTGATACTTGACCCTCACAATGCACACTATGCATACTCCTACGGCTTACTGTATTACACTCCGAACTAGACTTAACTTTTCACTTAATTCTGCAGAAATTGAGTCTGGTCTGTGCTGAACCGAGCTGAACTCTAACTTTTCACTTAATTCTTCAGAAATTGAGTCTGGTCTGTGCTGAACCGAGCTGAACTCTAACTTTTCACTTAATTCTTCAGAAATTGAGTCTGGTCTGTGCTGAACCGAGCTGAACTCTACTGAACTGAACTGAACTGAACTCAACTGAACTGAACTGAGCTGACTACTAACTTGTCTACGGGCCGACGCCCGAGACTAACGGATATTTTCCGCGCACTCTGAGACTGAACTCTAATTTTTTCCCGACTAGGGGTTTTTATGTTCCTAACATTTCACTAGCTGTTCGGCCTAAACCCGAGACCATCGTGAACGTTACCGCGGTTGTCCGTGAAATTTCTTTGTTTACGCAGAGCACCTCAGTGTCGCGTAAACAAAAACACCTCAGCAACCCCGAGCACATTCCAAGAGCGCGTAAACAAAAACTGCTGCGCCAATGCAAACCAGCAAATTTGCTAAGGGCGCTGCATGCCCCCTTACTTACTGAGCTTGATGATACCTTAAGGGTTAGCATCAAGTCGATTGTGATGGTATCGGACTTAGGCGCGAGGATATGGGTACTAAAAAATTTTGTATAGTTTTCATAACTTAATGATAATCTTGGATTGTAAATTTTAGCTCGACTTATTGACTTTGTGGACAGAAAAATATTCCGATTTTATCTAGTCAGCTGTTATCATCCTCAATTGAAGTATCCTGAAACGGATTGCTTAGGTGTTTTTGATTTCATGTGTTTTCGTTTTGCTCTGTATTTTATTATTCCTTTTGTTCAATAAGGCTAGTATACAATATGCGTTTTTAGTTTTGCTGGGAACAATAAAACGTACAAAGGTTATTTGAAAGTTTAGTATGCTATAATTATAATTTTGAGATACATACACGGCTTGGTTTTCTCCACTAATAAGTAAAATTTCTAAACAGTCTGATCGGTACTCTAGAAGAAGAAGTTCTCTGTACTTTGTATTATGGGCGGGGCGCGGCAGAAAGTTGGACTATTTAATGTTTACAGCTCACTATGCCGCGTAGTTTTGTTTCTCGAGTGCGTCTGTTGTTGAAAAGAAAAAAAAAATTCAAGTCCATATCCGTTTAGCCTGATATTGACCTTGGCGCTAAATTTGTGATACTTTATAGCGATTGAATTTGTGATACTTCAAAGATTAACCAAAAACTGTTCCAATATAAATTCCCATTAGAAACTTAATCCGTGTACTTCTTCAATCTGTTGTTATGAATCTTTTCTAATCTGTTTCCGTTTTTGATAGTTGTCGTTTGTTCGCTAGGGAGAGCAACTACTTCGTAGGGTCCTCTCCATAGCGACTGTAATTTCTGTCCTGCTCCTGTGGGGTTGGCTTTAACTAGTACCAAGTCTCCCCACATTGGTTGCCATTCATTGGAGCTTCTATCGTACAACTCCTTCCGTTTTTCTTTGGATTTTACTAGATTTTCTCGTGCTTGAGTATGTAATCGCTTGAATGTCGATCGCATTTCGTTCACGTAGTCTTCGTAGTATAAACCATCATTGTCATATTTGTAAATTGAATTCGGAATATTTGCCCGTTTTCCATATAATAACTCAAACGGCGTGTAGCCAGTAGATGAGTTTATGGTCGTGTTATATTCGAACGTGAAGAATGGTAACAACTGATCCCAGGTTGTTAGGTCGCTACCCACGTACTGTCTAAGATAAGTTTTCAATTCCCTATTTGATCTCTCCACGAGGTTTGCTTGTGGGTGGTAGGTACTTGTAGTAATCTTCTTAATTTTTAAAATTTTACATACGTTTTTCATTAGAGAACTTACGAAATTTGTTCCATTGTCGGTTACCAGTTCGGCCGGTGTCCCAAATTTACATATATAATGGTCTACGAATGTTTGAGCAACTGTGGAGCTCTCTTGATTTGTCATGGGTGCTACGATTAAATATCTGGTCAGATCGTCTTGCATAACCAGACCATATCTGTTACCCCAGTCTGATTCTGGGAGTACTACTATGTCCATATATAATTTCTCGAATGGTTCAGAAGATGTTGTAGTTATCTTCATCGGAATTTTGTTTGCCCTGCCAATCTTATTTTTCTGGCACGAGTCGCATTGTTTGACATAATTCTCGATGTCTTGGCGCATATTTTTCCATTGGAACAGCGGGCTCATTCGCATCCGCATACGTTTGCTACCTACATGTCCGCCTAAGGGAGAATCGTGGAATTCTTTTAATACTGTCTCGCGATCCTCCTCTGCTACAAGCATTCGATCCTTCTCTGGGGCGTATAATGTGAATATCTTGCCAAATTTCTTGGCAATAAACCTTAGTGCCGTCGACTCAGGAGCCCTTTTCAAGTTCCTGAATGAAATGATTTGAATGGTTTCCGCATTTCTTACGTATTCGGGGCAGTTTGTAAAGGCATCCATTAGCCCTCCCAAAAGTACGTGTGTATCTGTTAATGATTTCTTGGACCCGTTCAAAATCAACCCCCATAGCTTCCTATTCGGAATTTCAAAGATCCTTCCGTTCAAGTGGTCCTTTAGACCATGAGGTAATTCTACGATTTCCTCCAATTCCTTGTATGCTGATTTGCTGTTTACTATTACGAATGTAGCCTCAGCGTTGTTTTCGTCGATTTTCTTTGTCGAAATTTTTAATCGATTGAATTCAATGTCGTTCTCTCTGGTACATATATCGTACTCCTCGAGGTACGAGAATCCCCCCAAATCTTCCTTCTCATCGCATCCAAAATCGATGTTTTCCAACCCGTCCATGTGTGGGTTCCATTCAGTTCTCTGTTTATTTTCAAATAACGCGAATCGCCCGGATTCATCCCTAATTTGCTTGGGGTTCACTCTACTCTCTGCATCTTTCTGCTTCGCAAGATCTTCTTCTGCTTGCTGGTGTTGGCGTTTTTGTTGTCTCGTTACTACCGATATGGTGTGTGGGGTCTCATCCTGTTCGGGCAATCTCGATAAAAAGTCTGCTACGACATTGTCCTTGCCTTGTTTGTAGCGAATGTCTATTTCCAATCCTTGTAATTTTAATCGTAACCGTGTTAGCGTTGGCGAAGTTTCCTTCAAGTGCCATATTGAAATTAACGGTCTGTGGTCTGTGTAGACGATGAATTTTTGATTATAAATGAAGTGTTTGAACTTGTTTACCGCCCAGACAATGGCCAACAATTCCTTCTCAATCGTATGGTACCTTCTTTCAGCACCTACTAGGCCTCTACTGGCATATGCTATTGGTCTATCGATAGACTTTTCGTTAGATAGTACAGCTCCAATGGCGTACTCGCTAGCATCTGTTGTGATAACGAACGTATCTTTGTAGTTCGGTCTAACTAACAGTGTGTCGGATGTCAGAAAAATTTTTAATTCCTCGAATGCTTTCTGGCATTCGTCTGTCCAAACAAATTTTACATTTTTCCGCAAGAGGTCGTTCAACGGTTTACGTTTCTCTGCTAGTTGCGGTATGAATTTTCCATAGAAGTTTACCGTTCCTAGGAATGAGCGGACGCCTCTGACCGTTCTAGGTGCTGACATTTCTTTGATAGCCATTATATTGTCCTCCATAGGACGTACTCCATTCTGATCTATCACATGCCCTAGGTATTTTATTTCATCTTTCAATATCTGGCATTTGCCCGGCTCAACTTTCAAATTATGTTGACGCAAAGCCTTCAGCACCTTACTTAAGTTGTTATTGTGTTCCTCCACGGTAGTGCCAAAAACAATTATATCATCTAAGTATACGATTGCTTTGACGTCTTTTATTTCGTATAGGACAGTATTCATTAATCTTTGGAAAGTAGATGGACTATTTCTTAACCCCATAGGCATCCGCGTAAACTCAAAATGCCCTTTTGGAGTGGAAAAGGCTGTCTTTGCAGCATCCTTTGGGTCGATCGGTACTTGATAAAATCCCGATTTTAAATCCAAAGTTGAAAAATATTTACTGTTCCCTAGGTTGTCTAAGATTTCATCGATCAAGGGGATCGGGTATACAAAGGGTTTTGTCACCAAGTTCAATGCTCTGAAGTCTACTACAATTCGATACTTCTTGTTGCCATATTCATCGTCCTTCTTTGGTACGCATAATACTGGAGCATTCCATGGGCTCTTGCTAGGCCTTATGATACCTTGCCTACGCATTTCTTCGATTTCTTCGTTAATATGCTTCTTTGTAGCTTCCGGAAATCTGTATTGCCGTTTGTTGATAGGCACGTTTGACGTGGTCTCAATTTCGTGCACTGCCGCATCAGTGATAGTTAGTTTATCCCCCTTCAGATAGAATACATCGCTATATGATGCCATAATCATCTCTATATCCCTAAAATTTTCTCTTTTTAGATGATTCATATTTAGTGATTCTAATACTTTTTCCGTTCGGTCTCGACCAGTTATTTGACCGTATCTTTTATTTTCCGTAAGAATTACGTCTTGATTTGTATCTAAATCAAGGAACCATTTGTCTTCCTCGTCATACTCTCTGTCAATAAACTCCTTCTCCTCTTCATTAGTAATAGTAGTTCCACAACCGGGGAGCATACTATCTGAACGATCGTCGTTTTTATATAACTCATGATTGCTCTGATACGATGCATTATTGTTATCATTTTTATTCACGTGCTTTTTATTTATTTCATATTTATTACGCTTTGATAAACTACCCTCTAAGACTTCAGCATTTAGCACTTCGAGAACTTCTTCTATTCTACGTGATCCTTGTAGTGTCTTAAATTTGTTGTTTTCCACTAAGCTAAGGTCATAGTTGTCTTCTGTGAGAATAGGTTTTTGTTGCCCCGATTTGTTTTCGTTGAATTCGTCTACATCCTTGCATATTGTGGTAAACTTTTCCCTTTTAAAAACTGGTTCATTTATCATTTGTTTGTAATCAAAATCGGCTGTGTCATTTTCATTATTATTCTTGTTATGAACATTGTCATGTACACTATTATATATGTCATAGTTATTTGTTTTGATTTCCGTCTTACCTATTATGTCTACGTTTGCTATAATGAACTCGGTTTGGCAGCTTATGTTATTGGTTTTCGTTCTACTACGTATATTTTCTTCAGTTTGACACCCTTTCTCGGTTACCATTGGGTATTGATTTTCCTTATATATTAGGTTGTTTGTATTTGACTTGTATTCTATATTATCATGAAGCGAATTCTGTGCTCCTGTAATTTTCTGATTATGGCCTTCTGCTTGTCGCTCCGTATCTCCCATAGCATATTGTAGCCACTTTGGTATCGGCTTTGCTTCCATGCTAAATACAATTTGCTTTTCTTGTAAGATTATCTTGCCATTTTGGATATCTATATTAGTAACGTTTATAAAGTTCATTCCAAGGATGCCTGCAAATCCTAATTCCTCGACGACGTCAAATTTTATTCTAAATTTTAGGTTATCTATTAAAAAGTCTGCTTCTGTAGTACCGAGACTAATTCGCGGAATATTCATTACTCCTGTGTAATGAATTTGTTCTTTAATATTTATTCTGTATGCACCTATCTCTTCCGCGCATCTTCTGCTTATTAGGTTGGAACTAGCGCCGGTATCAATTAGGAATTTTTTCTTAATGTTAGGTCTCGTTGTGGTTCTCATTTCAATTTCGAATGCGTTGAACCAATTTCTTGCCAATGAATGGCTTATAGTATTCGCTTCTCGAGTTTTATTCGAACTTCTTTCTCTGTTTGAAAGATCCGTCATTCTTTCCAATTGGTGGTCAATTTGTTCCACCTTGCTTTGTATTTTCTTAATTACATTCCATGTGTTATACTTTTCATGGGGTGTTCGGTTTTCTGTCAACTCATACGCCCCATAATTTAGTTTTTTCGATAGTTGGATTGTTGATTGTTATATCTTCTGCCGTTATTCTGCGTGCTATCTTGGTGTCTAACCTGTTGATCGTAGTTTCTGCCATCGTACCTTCTTACGGGAGACTGGTCTCTATACATCATTTCTCGATTTCTGTCTTCTCGCCATGTTCTGCCCTCAGCTTGGTTATTCACGCCCTGGTTTCGTACTTGATATCTTTCGTCTTGACGATTATATTGACGTCTGTTATCATCTCGGCTTCCGTAGCTATTCTGATAATTTGGCATCATGCGTCCGGATTCTCTATACTGATTACCGCGGTTTTCAGGTTCTCGATAATACCTCCTATTATCGTTTGATCGACTTCCGCCAGGTCTTTCCTGGTTCCAAGAATCCCCCCAATTTGGTTGTCGTGGAGCTCTGCCGTGAGCCTGTTGATGCTGACCTGAGAATCTATTTCTAACATGGCCCAACTGATCTGCAGTTCTATGTTTGTTCTCTGACATCCGACAGGCTTGTAATCGTTGTACTATGTTTTCCAGATGATCACATTCCGCATGTTCATCCTGCAAAAATTGTATCAAATCTCTAAATGCAATACCCTTTTGACTTTTCGCTGCCTGTTTCAAGCTTGCGTTTCGTAATCCCCCAATGAAATGTATTTTCAAGCTCCTTTCTGCGAAGGAACTTTCGGTGTGTTGATCTCGTTGCATCTCTTCGATGCATTCATAAATTTGCAGTGCTCTATCAGCATAATTTGTAAATGTCTCCGACGGTCCTTGCTCTAATGTCTCTATTTTCTGTAAAATGCCTTCAACGGTTATTCTTATGCTGAATTGTCTTTTCAGATTTTGAAACATTTCTTCCCATGTGTTAGCTCGTATTCTGTTTATGAATGACGCTGCCTTCCCTTTCAATTTCATCAACACCACATTCAATAGTGGTTTTTGATCCTCCCCCAATGGTATTTCGTCTGCGAAATAGCTTATTTGTATTAAAAATGGTTCGAGTTCATCCACTGAACCATGAAACTCTGGAATACATTGTATCGCCGTTTGCATCGGAAACCGATATCTTTCGGCGTTTTCGTTCCTATTTTGGCTCATATTTGCGGTGTTTGAGCTGTTACCAGCGCGCTTGTTTGTGTCTAAATCCACACTTAATTGTAATATGGGCGATTTTAGTTGCTCGGCCTCGATAATAGTGGATTCGTCTAATATTCTAATTGCCGCGTCGTATTTTGTTTTTACGTTTTCAAACTGATCTGTTAATGTATTCCAACAATCTACACTGACGCGCGCTTCGTAACCACCAATTAGTCTCTCTAATTCCCTGAATGCGTCGAGAAGGGTCTCTCTTTTTGCAATTATCCCAGCTAATGATCGGGGTCTAGTTTTATTTTTATAGAGATTTTCGTACTCTTTCACAATATATTCGCCAATTTCATTAATTCTACCGAGCTGATCCATTTGAGATAATTTCAAAATTATTCGCTCCGGTATTTCCCATATGTGAAGATTAGTTGTAAATATAAACCAAAAATCACTACATAAAACCATCGAATCGGTTCTTTATAGAACCATCGAAAATCTATTCTAACGGGCTATCAGAAATTTTACTCCTCAACGTAAAAAAAAACAAACTGTGTGATGTAAATAATTTCCAAGCCGTGTATGTAAATAACTCGTCTTTTAGTATCAATGCACGGTCCTGACATTTTACAATTATGCTATCATTAACTTAGGTTTCATTTTTTTTTTCTTTTGTGAATTTATAGTACTATATTCGGCAACGGCCCGATCAGGCGTGGTTGCCCCAATTCACTGTTGAATGTAGATGTCGAACAAAGCGCACTGAATGTGCATGGATTACTTACTCGATCAACATGATGAACATCCCCCTTCTGCCGATCATCTC
Source organism: Malaya genurostris (assembly GCF_030247185.1). Classification (NCBI taxonomy): domain Eukaryota; kingdom Metazoa; phylum Arthropoda; class Insecta; order Diptera; family Culicidae; genus Malaya; species Malaya genurostris. The sequence continues at coordinate 154,212,648 of NC_080571.1, forward strand.
CGAATTCTGGTAGTCACTTGGGTTTGCGTTCCGATGATGTCTTCCTTTGCCTCGCAAAGGACCACCGCTGTCACCACTTGTAGGCTCCCGGCCGAGCGGTGGCGGGTGGCAGAATAACGAAGATGACGTTTCTTTTAGTTCTATACGGAGTAATACCACGAAATTCACCTTTTTTCTGAGTTTATAGTTTATCTTTTTATGCTTTTCACTTAACAGCTACTTATTCTCAATAGTGCAGGATTAGGCTGTTTTGGGAGTTCTTTCCCACAATCTAACAACGAACAATAACGATTGTTAATAAGGCTAACGCTTCACGCAGTCTCACTAAGTTCGGCATATCATTAAGTTTACGCACATATGAACGTATGTCCTACTGCAGTACAATCTAGTGCATACTCCACTAGTTTGAAAATCTATTCACAACACTTCATGGTGATCTCAAACACTACACATGAATCTGTTAAATCTCTATTCATTACAGCAATTTTCACTTCTTTAGATGCCTTCCGAAAACATTATTTCTTGCTTGATTTTGAGGTCACTTGATACTTGACCCTCACAATGCACACTATGCATACTCCTACGGCTTACTGTATTACACTCCGAACTAGACTTAACTTTTCACTTAATTCTGCAGAAATTGAGTCTGGTCTGTGCTGAACCGAGCTGAACTCTAACTTTTCACTTAATTCTTCAGAAATTGAGTCTGGTCTGTGCTGAACCGAGCTGAACTCTAACTTTTCACTTAATTCTTCAGAAATTGAGTCTGGTCTGTGCTGAACCGAGCTGAACTCTACTGAACTGAACTGAACTGAACTCAACTGAACTGAACTGAGCTGACTACTAACTTGTCTACGGGCCGACGCCCGAGACTAACGGATATTTTCCGCGCACTCTGAGACTGAACTCTAATTTTTTCCCGACTAGGGGTTTTTATGTTCCTAACATTTCACTAGCTGTTCGGCCTAAACCCGAGACCATCGTGAACGTTACCGCGGTTGTCCGTGAAATTTCTTTGTTTACGCAGAGCACCTCAGTGTCGCGTAAACAAAAACACCTCAGCAACCCCGAGCACATTCCAAGAGCGCGTAAACAAAAACTGCTGCGCCAATGCAAACCAGCAAATTTGCTAAGGGCGCTGCACCTGGTAAAAAATTGAATTCTCATTTATATGAAACATCATTCTCAGCAAGATATTTTTTTCAAAAAGTTTACTGATAGAAGAAAGTAAGCTAATTGGTCGATAACTTGATGTTTCTGCTGGATTTTTATCAGGTTTCAGGATAGGAATTACTTTAGCGTTTTTCCATCTTTTTGGGAAGTAAGCTAATGAAAAACACTTGTTGAAAATTTTAACCAGGAGTCTCAAGGCAACATCGGGAAGATTTTTAATAAGAATATTAAAAATTCCATCATTACCAGGAGCCTTCATGTTTTTGAGTTTCCTAATAATTGATTTAATTTCATCAAAATTCGTCTCAATAATGTCATCGTGTGATAACACTTGGGTTGAAATATGCTCATATTTCAATGAGACATCATTTTCAATAGGACTCACCACGTTCAAATTAAAATTGTGTATATTCTCGAACTGCTGAGCAAGTTTTTGAGCTTTTTCGCCATTTGTAAGAAGCATTTGATTTCCTTCCTTGAGAGCAGGAATTGGTTTCTGAGGTTTCTTAAGAACCTTAGAAAGTGTCCAGAAAGGTTTAGAATATGGTTTAATTTTTTCAACTTCTTTAGCGAAATTTTAATTTCGCAAAAGAGTAAATCTATGTTAAATTTCTTTTTGTAAATCCTTAACTATGTTTTTCATAGCAGGATCACGTTGATATTGTCGTCGACGAACATTCTTCAACCGAATGAGCAGTTGAAGATTGCCATCGATGATAGGAGAATTTAATTTAGTTTGAGCTTTGGGAACTGAAAGATTTCTAGCTTCGATAATATAATGATTCAAATTATCAATTGTTGTCGATGTCCGCAGAATTTTCTAAAATAGTTTCATGATCCACATGATTTTTAATGTGAGATCTGTAATCCAACCAATTAGCTCTATGATAGTTGAATATAGAACTAATTGGATTAATTATAGCTTCGTTGGAAAGTCTGAATGTTACAGCAAGATGATCTGAGTCAAAGTCAGCATGTGTAATCGGTTCACTACAAATGTGACTTTGATCCGTTAGAACGAGATCAATTGTAGACGGGTTTTTCACGGAAGAGAAACAAGTAGGATTGCTGGGATGAAAAACTGTGAAGTAACCAGCTGAGAGTTGATTATGAAGTATTTTACCATTACTGTTATTTTGCCTACAATTCCACTGGACATGCGTAGCATTTAAGTCCCCTATTACGAAAAATTTCGGTCGATATCTTGTAAGTTTTTGCAAATCGTCTTTAAAGAAATTTAATTGTTCGCCGGTGCATTTTAATGGCAAATATGCTCCAGCGATGAAATAAATTCCATGAATGGTTTCAACTTCGATTCCCAAGCTTTCAATAACTTTAGTATTGAAAGAAGGTAAAATTCGATGTATAATTTGCCTTTGGACAAAAATGCAACTCCACCATTCGATTTGAAATGCTTCAAAAAGTGATGAAGTCGAATTCATTTGGATGATCATTTGAAAAAGTTGATCTTGTAGGTAGATCATTTTATTTTCAGTTATATCGCCTAAATCGAGTTCATTTAAAGAAGCGAATGGCATTGAAGGAATATTTGTAGGTAGACTGCCATTAGAAGAAGATGTTTTGGCCGGTCTACCTATTAATAAATTGTTTTCGTTAGAAGATGAACTGCAAGGCGGTCCTGTGTTTTGATTATTTACATTAGAAGAAATAGGTGGTAGATTTCTACCTAATATACCAGCATAACTGACATTAGAAGAAGATGATGACGGGGTCGATCTAGCTGTCAATAAATTGTTTTCGTTAGAAGACGAATTGGCAGGCGTACCTGTTGTAAATTCGAAGAAATAAGTGCCTTAGAAGAATTAGGCGTGGCATTTGTAACGGTTTTTTGATTTTCAGGTATGTTCCGTAAATTTAAGGTCGTTGATTTGACTTGTTGTCTAAGCAAACGAGCGTTTAAAATTTTTTCCCTGACAGGACATTTCAAATAATTGGATTTATGATTTCCATTGCAATTTGAACATGAAAATTTATCAGTGGTTTGAAGCGTTTTCTTCCTGGTGGAACAACAACTTGACCAAATTGGTACTGCATAAAGCATGGCTGGTCTGAAAATTTGTTTATAAATTAACAATTTGTTTTTTAGACAGAGCTTAGAATTTCTGTTTATAAGAGGATATAAACATTTAATATATTTATTACACTTTGCCTGGATTCCTTCAATGTGATCCTTGAAAGTGAGTTTTTTGTCATACGTTAAACCTTCATTCATTGGACAAACGTCTTTCGAATGCGATTTACCACAATTTAAACATCGTATATCCATATGACAATTTTTGGTTCCATGACCGAAGCCTTGGCAACGACGACATTGCGTTAAGTTTGCAATACGATTATGCCGTTTATAATGTTCCCAATGAATTTTAATGTGAGAAATGAAACGTGCTTTTTCTAAAGTTTTCAAATTGTTTACATCACTTCGATTGAAGTGTATTAGGTAAAGTTCATGGGAAATTCCAGAGCGTGGTTAGAAGTACTATTCGCTCTTTTTTTTTAAGTATTACTTGGGAAGGGGCAAAACCAAGCAATTCTTTTAGTTCATTTTTAGTTTCATCAATACTTTGATCATTTGATAAGCCTTTCAAGACAGCCTTGAAGGGTCTGCCTGATTTTATATCATATGAATAAAATTTATGAAGTTTCTCGGACAAATGTCCAAATGGATTGTACTTCATTACTTTTTGAAGCATTTCATGTTGGATGGCAATTTGCAAATAATATTATAATGTATTTAAAATTAAACAGTGATGTAAAAAAATTATTTCAATATTTTAAATTGGAATGCTCGATCTTTTTTTTCTAATTTTCTCAAAAATCACAAAATTCATATTGCTATTTAGACAGAGATATTTTTTAAACCATATGTCAAATTGAAAAGCAATCCACATTATGTGGTTCATCGATTTGACAGGTTTCTTGGAATGGGTGGTGGAGTTGCCATTTTTTTTCAACGGAAAATTATACAGCGAATTTTACATTCTTTCAATACTAAAGTTATCGAAAACTTGGGAATAGAAATTGAAACCATTCATGGAAGCATATTTGTCATTCCAATACACCGATGAACAATTGAATTTCTTTAATTTGCAAAAACTCAAAAAATTTGTACCGAAATTTTTCGTAATAGGGGACTTGAATGCTGAATGAAGAATGTTCGTCGACGACAATATCAACGTTCTCGTGATCCTGCAATGAAAATATTTAGTTAAGGATTTACATAAAGAAATTAAACTTACAAAAAGAAATTTACGCTTTTGCGAAATGAAAATATCGCTAAATTCTGAACTTCTCAAGAAACCTCAGAAATCAATTCCTGCTCTCAAGGAAGGAAATCAAATCCTTCTTAGAAATGGCGAAAAATCTCAAAAACTTGCTCTGCAGTTCGAGACTGTCCACAATTTTAATTTGAACGTTGTGAGTCCTATTGAAAATGAAGTTTTACTGAATTATGATATCATATTTCAACTCCAGTGTTGTTACAAGATGACATTACTTGCTACTAGGGATGTCGTAATATTGATCGAGTAATCTAGTAATCGATTCCTAACTTAGATAATCGAGTAATTTTTATTCGAGTAGTTTGAAACCAATATACGATTAAAGCTTGCTTCAGATAGAATTGGAACAAAGACAATTACCTGTATTTCAGTTATTTATTATTGAATTCAAGATTTGTTTTATACAAATGTGGCGTTTTCTTCATAATTTTAAGTAACAATAAGGATAAAATTATTCGTCACGGTTTCTAAGGAATTCGTGAATTTTTCCTGTAACACGGCTCATTAGGCGGGGCACACCTTCTTCGTCCATCGTTTAAGCTTAATATTCCACCAGGTCAAGGTTGATGTCTTTGACAACCTTTCCCTTTGCCTTGAATCTCCTCTTCATGATTGCCCCGTATTTCTCAATATGGCGGAACTGGGGGCACTTGGGTGGGTTAAGGTTTTTCGGAACAAACTGGACCTCTTTCTCTGCATACCATTCTTGAACGACTTTACTGTAATGACAGCTTGCCAAATCTGACCAAAACATTACGGGATGGTCGTGGGATCGAATGAACGGCAAAATTCGTTTTTGGAGATACTCTTTTAAGTATAGTTCCTATGTCATTGTCTTATTTTTAACTTTCGTATTTTTTGCCACATCTGCAAATGCCCTGTCAAATCATTAAGTTAGTTTCAAATTTGTCGACAAAAATAAATGTAAATTTGACTGGAACATCCCCCCAAGCTGTTGCCAAGTAATTTTTGACCTGGGATTTACCCGAAGTCAACCTTGACATAGGTTTCATCGTCCATCAGAAGACACCAGTCGCACTTGGTCAGCACCTAGTCATATAGTTTCCGAACACGAATTTTGACCACACTATTCTGTTGTATTTTCCGATTTGGCTGTTTGCTAGCTCGATTCGACTTGATTCCTTCCCGGAGTCGAGTTCTCCTCACAGTACTATGGCCAGCACCGAATTTTATGGGCAAATCACGGTCCGACAGATTAGAATTCCTCTTAATCGTCTTCAAAATCATACCGCGTGATTTCCGGTCGACAGTTCCACTCCGACGATTGGCTTGAGGCTTCCGAATCGTCGTCAATACGGTATTTTTGGGCAATTTCAGCTAGATGCAGACCACAATGGATTTACCAAATAACTGTGCACATTTTTTTCCCTTCTTTCGGCTTCCATGTTGATTGTTTACAAAGTACAGTCGATTTGCGGAATGTCAAAAATCACACGTGAAGCTGACAATATTCCAGACACGTGGACGTCAAGAACTTCCAAATCCGTCCACCAGGAGTGCCACAATATGAGCAAAAGTTTGTTCCAATTCTAAATGAAGCAAGCTTTATTAAGCTAATCGAATAGTTTGAAAAACTCAATAACAATAATCGAATAATTATTCTAGTAATCGATTAATAACCCAGATAATAGATTAAAATTCAATCGAATAGTTTAATAATTACACTCGATTATTGAATAATCGAGTGTAATTATTAAACTACAGGATCCCATACTAGGCGTTATAATGGTTCACCGCTAAGGATTTCTTTTGAAAACAAGAACTTCCAAATCCGTCCACCAGGAGACTTGTCGAAGAGTGAACCGTTGTATTTATCATTTCTTCTACCTCTGCAATTTTCGAATCCCATATTCGCTGATCTTGTTGTACATAAGTACACAAACAGGCATTAATTATTGCTACTAATAGTACTGTTGTTGTACCGTTCAATTCCACTATGTCACGCCATTACACTCTCACAAAGTCACTATTTTCACAATCACTATTTTTCCGAAAGTGTATCAAACGTTATAATAGATACGTATTCCGGAATGTTATTAACGCCCTTCTTCAGTGTATCGGTTTTATAATTTATTAATTATTCGATTTGTTCTTTCAGTCGTGTTAACTTGGCTATGATGCCTTGCGCTCGGCCAATGCAGTATGCCCTCCGCTGAAGAAGACCCTGGAACTCCTTTCCAACGAACGTATTTGCATTATCTGAGATTGTAACCTCGAGCGTTCGAAATCTCCTCATCCAACAGTTTTATATAACCCCTCATACCTCTTTCGTCTAGATCTTTCTGAGTGGAACAAGTAAAACCCATTTAGAAAACAGATCCATCAGGACTAACAAATGACATTTTTCCATCCTGCTCCTAGAAAAATTTTGTATAAAATCTAGTGACAGTATCTGGAACTGTTTATTGGTTTTTGTTTCCATTTCTGGTACAGTGTCCATTGTGGAAGATTTGCATTGCTTGCAAGTGATGTACGTTTTGATATGCTTTCCGCAATCAATTGCATTCTTGGCCAATAATATTTTAATTTTAACTTCAAATGATCTTTTTGAAGCCTGGGAGCATTGAAGCATCATGTTCGGCTTTTAGGATACCTTTTCGTAGGTTCTCAGGGGTAAAAAGCTTCCATTCAAATCCAGCATCTCCATGGGCGTTGATCTTTTATTTCCAAAGTTTCTAGTGCCCGACAAAGTGCATCCGTTCCTTTGCGATGACTGAAGCTGCCTACGCCATCTGCTAAGCTTTCACTTGGTATTCGAATTAAACGATAGGACTGAGGAATCAATAACTAGTTTTTTTCGGTTTTTAACGATATCAAACTAACTAGAGATTATAAGAAGAGAAAGAATATGAAATTATAGAGCCATAGTACTCAAGGAAGAGCAAGGATGTGAAGAATAAAGTGCGGAAAAGTGAGACGTGACAAGGGTCATTTAAGTAAGCAGAAGGGTTCTCGTATCTAAACTTTTACCTTCTACCAGAGGAGTCGAACTTAGGCATCTTGGCGATACGAGTCATCCGAGTCTCTGGTATGTCAGAAAGTAAAGGCAAATGTCGTTTGTCATTTACTATCCGAACCGGCAAAAGTAAAGTTACGAGAAGTTGTCACATTCTGCCCACGATGGTTTCTCACACAATATGTTTCATTGTGTTGATATTTTCTCATCTCTATATAGTTAGTTATAACACCGGAATGGAAAATTTGTCCGAAACTATTGCTTGAGTGCCTGGAGCTGTAGCGTACGGCTATGCGTCCCAGGGTGCAAGCTGCGCACGGACAGCGCTCCATTCATCGCTGTGTGTGATGAAATCCCATCAAATTTTTACTTTTTACTTTTTTATTTATGACTTCTGGTCAGTCAGTAATTTTTACTTTTTTCGGTATTTAACGATATCAAACTAACTAGAGATTATAAGAAGAGAAAGAATATGAAATTATAGAGCCATAGTACTCAAGGAAGAGCAAGGATGTGAAGAATAAAGTGCGAAAAAGCAATAATTAGTGTAAACCGATTACCCTCGAATTGTGGCTGGAACTTTTCTATAGACTCGAGTGCTGCGAGACCTTATTTTTCAGCCGCTTTCCATGACGTTCGGGACGTAGTCGGCTTCCGAGAAAAATATACAATTACGTGCTCGACACCTTCATGCCTTGCGTTAAGACTCAGTAGCACGCCGACCCTGTGCCTAAGTCCAAGTCATGTGCTGCTGAGGCTTGTCGTGTAAGTCAATAAGTTTCAAGGTCCATACCTGAAACTAGAGGGAAGGAAGGACGTCTCCACCAGAGTACATCTAATGGGTCATGTCTCAATCCGGAAGGTCGGAAGGACGTCTCCATCACGACAAATGAAAAAAACTTAATTCGAACTCGAAAGGACGTCTTCATCAGGCCTTTGAATGAAGCACATCTGTTTAAAAAAGAACTTTTGCAACATTTATAAGTAGTACACCGAGAAGGAACAACTTCGCTTAAAAATTCCGGTAACGTACACTAACTACACGAAAGGCCAATGTAGCCTATGTGTCGAAACCAATGACAAAGAAACGGTCGCGTGTGATCACTGTGATAGATGGTTTCATCTATCATGTGTTCAATTAGGAAAAGCACCTACAAAGCGGGAAGTATGGCATTTCCAAGTAACCTGTGACGTCTATTATACATGTTTTAGAAGTGTTGTGAGATACATACTAAATGTATATAGAGACGTGATATACCTATAGTAGAATTCAATGGTGTAAAAAAAATTTATTCTATCACTCTTGTAGTTATTATGTATTAAAGATTCGTTGCTCCAAAATATAGCATTGAATGTCGATATATAGCACGGTGGAAGGTTGTTGTAAAATAATGCTCAGTTATGTTTTGAATGCTAATTTAATGCACATTGCTTTGAAGTATGTAGGATTAGTTGAATTATAAAATAACAATGTAAAAATACAGTTGTAAGTCTGCAGTTACACAATGCATATGGTTACATGAGTTGTTCGATCTGTATGGAATTTCTTTCGCGTCTGCAAACAGCAGAAAAAGAATTAAAGAAAATAAACTCAGAAGTTGTAAATACATACCGTAATAGAAAAAATTCCCGGCCGCTTTATTTAATTATAATAATAAAGTGGAAACATATGCCTTCATAGACCCTGGATCTTCCGCAAGTCTGATCTAGAAAAATATTCAACAAAAATTTAATATACAAGGCGAACCATGTCAAATAGTTATGACTTGGACAAACGAAGGGATACAGGAGGAAGCTAATAGCAAAGTAATATAAGTCAAACAGTGGAAAGGAATACACGCACAAGCACGTGAAAACGGTTGACGACTTATCCCTACCAATCCGACCAATTGATGGGAAAATATTTAAAAGCTATTTTAGACATTTAAAAGGAATTAAACTGACTAATTATACCAAAGTAGTACCAACAATTTTATTATGATTACTTCTTTCTCATCTGACCCATAGAATTGAACAACGTGCTAGAAAATTTGATGAACTAATAGCCAACCGAACAAGGCTAGGATGGGTTTTGTTTAGTAGCAATATGGGAGAACAGAAAATAAACGCCATATTCTATTACCTCTACAGACATAGAAAAAGAGAAGAAAGATGAGGAATACAAAATCTTCCAGCAAATTATGAAAGATTATTTCTCCACGGAACAGTTTGAAGTTTGTTTGCCACAAGCTGACGATCGTGAGTTAGAAATAATGAAAAAAATGCTACGATATAACAAAGGGAAACACGATCTAGGATTGTTATGAAAAGCAGATAATACAACATTTCCTAATAGATTTTTGGCTAAGCTATCTCGTTTATTATTACAAGAAAGGAAAATGGGGAAAAATACAGAGCTAGCGGAATGCTACGCTGAAAAAGTTAAAGAATATATAAACAAGGAGTCCGAGTCAGCCGAGGAACCAAAAAACACCCCAAGTAACCACGACGCATTATAATCCAGCATTATTTCGGTTTTAAAATTTCGTGAAAAGAAATTAATTAAATTCTACTGAACTGTAACCATAATTATAATGGTGTTATAAAGCTGAAAAAGGCGATTATTAGACTCTTCTAGCATCTGACAGATGAAGCAGGAATTATACATTATTAATGCAGTTATAACGCAAATGTCTACTTTATCGATGGCAACAATTTCAACTGTAGATTTAACATGCCATGATGCAATAAGAGTGCTTAAAAAATGCTTTGCAAACAAATTCAGATGTTAAAAAAATGTATTATTGTTCAACATAAATACATGAATATTAGCAGCTATATGTGTAGTTTTATATTTCCATTGTACGTTGTAATCACTCTAGTCTGAATAATTTTTATTCATTGTCTGGACTCGAACCCATGACGACCGTGACTTTCTGGCTTCTTAACTGACACCTTTCACGTGGAACTGTAAATGAACTTGATACTTTGCACTGTTTGTTCAGAAATAAGAATCGAGCTATTTTGGCTTCATATCATTATATTGTTTTTACATATTACTTATGTATTACTATTCTGAAAAAAATCAATAAAATAATCTAGGAAAACTGTAGTACAAAAAGTTATTTTCCATTCCATTTCATATTAGTGATAAACACAGATTTTTGAAAAATGTCCTGACATCCCTGATTAAATTGCACTAATGAAAACAAATGCTAGATTATCGATCATCAACTTAACACCCGCAGATGCTTTAGAATTTAACATTCATCGAGTAAACTTACATCCGCGTTGGACTAAGAAGATAAAAATCATCAGGTAAACTTATTCATACACAAACGATTTGTTTTTGATTAAGCATCCATTTCAGCACGAGTCAAAATAACTACGCAGTTGCTTAATGCACTTTTGAAGAGGAGGAAACATACCTTTGCGTATTACCTTCCAAATGGGTGAAAAGAAACCGTTTCTTCCAACTGGGTGAAAAGAAACCGTTTCTTTTCACCCAGTTGGAAGGTAATACGCAAGGGTATTCGAGATAAATTCACTGCATCGGAAGGAAGTGTTTGTTTATGTTGCTAATAAACTTGATGTGAATCGCAGGCTGAAAAGGAACAGAAACGGATGGAGATCCGCTCTGATACGGATGATTTTGAACCAAACAAACGCACTGAGCTTGACACAACAGAAGCAAAGTTGTTTTCGAAGATCCTCAAGCAGAACGATGATGTCGCTGTAAATATTCCCACGACTTCTTCTCTTGGTTCATCTGTTCATATTTTTGAGGCAACTGCATCACAAAACAATTCAGAGAACTTTGTTGCGGCTTTAAATGACGATAATACCACGATATAAATAAATAATAAAGTTTACTATAAATCCCGTCAGAAGTGTTAGTGAGCTAGAAGCATTAGAATTGAGATGTATGGACGAAAAATTTGTCGAGTGTGAGCGATTCATGCGAAGAGAATGTGTTTCACTCGCGCCAGCTGCTTTAACCACAAGCACACACTCAAATGCTGTCTATTCGACACTGAGAAGAAGTGCGCTTTCCTCTTTGTGCGGTGCTTCGTTTTTTGCATCCTCGGTGTGGCAAAAATCTGACTCTAGCGTGTATCACTCTGGTGAAATGCCATCTCTGTTGGACAGGTGTGAGTAAAAGCAAAGATGCAAACGGGAATTTAAAAACGAAAATTGCATTTTCAAAACACAAGTTCGTCAACTTATTCTTTTCAAGTCATTCACCATGCATATGTGTTATTTACTTTAGAGGCTTCCCATAAATTTCTCAAGCAATGTATTAGAAATCCGAAGCAAAGATTAGGAGATATCAAACGACTTCGTACGCCACTTCGTTTTCTTTGTCCATCCGTCCAACCGAACGGACGTGTTCACGGGACTCGTGTCGCAGTATATCGCGCGCGTATATATATATATATTTATTTTTACAATTTTATTTAAACTTTTTTATTTCGACGCAAACGTGCAAGCAGGCACTCTTTTTTAAATAGTAATCATTTTTTAATATACCGTCGCGTAAACATGGAGAAGTGCGGAATTAGCAATTGTACTGTCTACGACAATCGCTATCTCTGGAAGTGTCACGGAAAGTGCAATCGAAAATTTCATGCAGCCTGCGTGGGAACACAGAGAAACCATGAAGAATTATTAAGGACCTTCATGGTACCTCTCTGTATTGACTGTCAGCAGGAATTTGCCGAAGAACTGCAAATGAAAAAACTTATCCATCAACAGCAGGAATTGAACCAAACAGTCCGTGCCCAAATTGAAGCAAACCATGCTTTATTCGCTCAAATAAAAAGCATGAAAGTATCACATGACGCTCTCGACAGCATGGAATCTCTTTTGCTGAAGCTAGAAACGGACATAAAAAATGTAAATATTAATACATGCAACGCGGCCAGTAAAGTCATAAATCGCATTTCATCACTTTTGAATGAACGCGACGAAACTTTTTTAGCTGACATAAAAACCGCCAACAAGCAACTGTGCAATGAAGCAATAATGAAGAAAGAGCAAGTCCCTCAAGCTCATCCATGTATTGCTGAAGAAATGGGAATCAGTGCCCAGTATGCTAAACCTTCACCGGAAGAAAAAGCTGACTCGGAAGTCACGTCAGGCTGGCGCTTCATCGGCAGCAAAAAAATATGGAAATGCGACTGGAGCGAGTATGACAAAAAACAGCGCACTCGACGACTGCAAGAAAAACATGCAGAAAAAGCAAACTTAAGACGAAAGCATCGGAAGCGGAAACAGCAAAATAATACAAATTACAGTATACGCAGTAAAAACAACAACTACACCTACAACAGCAAACACGACAACAACAACAACAACAGCAACAGCAACAACAACAGCAGCAGCAACAACAACAACGACAATAATGTGCACTACAACAGCAACTTGAACACTAATAGTAACAATACCTGCCACAACAATAACAATAATATGTCATTACAACATACCTTACCCTTGGACAAGGACTTACTAGCAGCTGCACGGGTTCAATTCTCCGGGCATCCAGGTGCAGATATTGCCTCAAAATTCATAAATTTTCGAAAAGGTGAAACAATCAACCCTTACAAAGGAAGAAGAAGTATTCAAAACAACACTACTCCGGTCTTAGGAAGTAATGACATAGAAGCTGCACCATCCACTAACTATGTGAACACATCTTCTATATCACAGAACATAAATACATCTACAGTATCACAGGACATGAGTACAGACAGCCAATTCGAAATTGATCCAATGCGTCCTCCAATTGTACGTCTTACCTCACAATCTGCAAATGGCGACGAACGCTTCTTAAAAGCAAGGCTTCGTGACCCGAAAATAATGCACGTCGTCCGTCTGTATTTGTCATACATGAAAAATCAACAACCTACAGTATGCATCGAGGGGATGACACCAACTAGTATAAAAATGCTATTAGCATCAGAAGGCCTTCCAACAACACCTGACCACCTCCTACGAATCTTCATCGAAGTGCATCAGGAATATGGAATGAAACCTAAGGAAGCGCTGGCCGACCTGGACTCTTATGGGAAATTTTTGACAAGTGAACGTACCCGCCGACTCCAACTAATCCGGGAAGCCGAACACAATTTTACAAGGCCGAATTTTCGGAAATAACGACGCCCTTTGACGAAGGAATAGAAACAGGAATTAGTAATGTAAGTATTCCAGAATTCTCAAAAACTTCCTCGCTGCATAGACAAAATGTGACTGAAATTTTGGTCTATTGCCAAAATTTCAACCGCATGAAAAGCCCGGCCAAAATGAAAGAAATTCATCAAAATTTAATAACCTCCTCTTTCGACGTAATCCTTGGAACTGAAAGCAGCTGGGATGAAAGTGTTAGAAGCGAAGAAGTTTTTGGAAATAATTTTAACGTATTCCGGCACGACCGAAATTTATCTCTCTGTCAGAAAAAATCTGGAGGTGGAGTCCTCATAGCCATTAACTCTTGCTTTACTTCTGAAGAAATTATTACTCCTAAATATACAGAATTTGAGCATGTATGGGCCAAAGTCTCAATATTGGGAGAAGAACATATTTACTGCTCTGTCTACTTCCCACCCGAAAATGCGAACAAATTCTCTTTTGAATTATTCTTTCAATCTTTAGACACAATTATTTCGAATATGGAACCTGAAGTAAAGCTTCATATTTTTGGCGACTTCAATCAACGTAATGCGGACTTCATTTCTGACATTGAAAATGAATCAATCTTACTTCCAGTCGTAGGAGAAAACGAAACATTGCACTACTTTTTCGACAAAATTTCTAATTTTGGCCTACATCAAGTAAACTCCGTAAAAAATCAACAAAACGCATATTTAGACCTTCTTTTCACAAATTGCACAGAAGACTTTTGTGTGAATGCATCAAACCTGCCATTATGGAAAAATGAAGCATTTCACACCGCAATTGAATATTCATTATTTACACACAATGCATCCTTTCCCTACGACTTGGAATATGAGGAAGTGCCGGAATACAATAAAATTGACTTTGAAGTAGTCAAGTGTAGACTAAGTATAATAAATTGGCGGAACATACTGAGTACAGAAGGAAATGTCGACGTCGAAGTAAACAAATTTTATCACATTATAAACAAAATATTAGCCGAAACTTTGCCTATGAAAAGAAGAAGAAAAAATCATAACAGCAAATTACCTGTATGGTTCAATTCACAACTAAAACATTTGAAAAATAGGAAACAAAAAGCACACAAAACTTACAAACAAGAAAAAAGTGACGCTCATCTTCAAAATTACTTAAATCTATGCAATCAACTTAAAATAGCCATTAACACAGCACATGAAGAATATAACCGCAAAATTGAAAACGAAATAAAGACTTGCCCTAAGAACTTTTTTAACTACACAAAAACTAAACTAAAAAGCAACAATTTTCCATCTCAAATGCACCTCGACGAACATGTAGGGAAAAATAGTACAGAAATCTGCAATCACTTTGCAAATTTTTTCCAAGAAGTATATACATCTTATTCAGAAACTGACCGTGACCGTGAATACTTCTCTTTCATACCTGCATTTTCCAACTCCATCTCTGTAAACTATCTATCAGAAAATGACATTTCGACAGCACTGAAAAACTTAGACGCCTCAAAAGGGCCTGGACCTGACAATATACCACCAATATTTTTAAAAAATCTTGCTGAAGAACTTACAATACCACTACAACTACTTTTTAACCTATCACTTAATAAATGTACTTTTCCTAAAGCATGGAAATCTTCCTTTCTTGTACCAATATTTAAATCAGGTGCAAAATCTAACATTCGGAACTACCGTGGAATAGCCATTATCTCATGCATTCCAAAATTATTTGAAAAAATTGTAAACGAAAAACTTTTTCATCAACTTAAAAATGTAATAACAAACAAACAACATGGCTTTTTTAAAGGCCGCTCAACTACAACAAATCTCTTAGAATTTATGACATTCACTCTGAATGCAATGGACGCCGGAAACTACGTAGAAACTCTTTACACTGACTTTAGCAAAGCCTTCGACCGTATTGACATACCATTACTTCTACACAAACTACAAAAATATGGCATAAATCATACTCTTCTGGAATGGCTCAAATCATACTTAACGAATCGTGTACAGGTAGTCCGCTTCCAAAACATTCTGTCTGAACCAATTAATGTAACATCTGGCGTACCTCAGGGTTCTCACTTAGGGCCTCTCCTTTTCATTTTACATATAAACGACATTTCCTTCATACTCAAAAATCTGAAAGTGCTTATATATGCAGACGACATGAAACTCTTCATGGAAATTAAAAATATTAACGACGCTGCAATATTCCAGAACGAAATCAATCTATTCCACATTTGGTGCTGCAAAAGTCTACTCCAACTCAATGTAAAAAAATGTAACTCAATAACTTTCAGTAGGAAAAATGAAACTATACCTATAAACATACATCTAGGAAATCAACTTGTAGGAAAATGTAAAATTGTAAGAGATTTAGGCGTAATCTTAGACTCCAAGCTCACTTTTGTGGAACACTACAATACCATAATCAATAAAGCTAATAGCATGCTGGGCTTTATTAAACGCTTCAGTCATAACTTTCAGGACCCATACACAATTAAATTATTATACACTACATATGTCAGACCTATTTTGGAATATTGCAGCCTAGTATGGAATCCATACAATATTATTCACGAAGAACGCATCGAATCTATTCAAAAACAATTTCTTTTATATGCACTTCGTAAATTAAACTGGACAGCATTTCCTCTACCATCATATGAAGCACGCTGCATGCTCATAAATATACAAACACTTAAAGAACGCCGCGACTTTGCAATGCTTTATTTTGTCAGCGACATTATTTCTCAACGCATTCAATCAGCTCCATTATTATCGCAATTAAATTTTTATATACCTAGCCGTCAATTACGTTCCAGGAAATTATTTTTAGAAAAACAAGCTAGAACAAATTATGCAAAATACAGTCCAGTCAATCGAATAATGCGCCATTACAATCAATACTGCGAACATCTTGACCTTACTATGTCTAAAAATCAAATCAAATCTCAGCTTTGTCGTAGAAATAATGCGTAGTATGTAAGTGAACATTGTAAACAATTTATATGTAGTCTACATTTGCTTGACGAAATAAATAAATAAATAAATAAATAAAGGAGTTGACGTTCCAATTAGGCAAATGACTTAGTTGAGGATCAACAGAGCCAGCGAAGTGAAGACATTCAATGCGATACAAGTCAACTTGATGACGTATATGAACTCCAAGGAATTAACGAAGAATACCTTCAAGAGATGGTGTTTAATAAGTAGCTCGGTGGAAAATTTTAACGTTTTTTACGGCATATGCGAACTGGTTTTTTGATATTTGTTATGATACAAAACAAAATAAAGCATTTTTATTTTAATCATCACGCATATTCAGTCGATTTATATTGGATTTGATCTATAGGATACATCTTCTGCGTTTTGTAGGTGATGTTTGATGAGTAAAAAACTAAAATATCCGTTGATGGTAGTGGAACTGTGAACAAATTGTCGAACGTCGTTATCTCTTATCCATTTATTCCCTTTAAGGTTGCATAATTCATTGAAATGATAATCTTGTTCCTCATTAAAAACCATTTGTCCGAAGAAGATGTTTTCAATGTGAAATTTTCCGATAATTGAATGATCATAAACTTCTTACTATCATCTTTAAATGGTTTTTGAAGCAGGGGTATTGCACGGAAATGTCCTCTAATTTATTACTATACGCTTTTCGCTCTGATAATCGATTTATAATTCATGATAAAGGTAATCGTCCAGTTCTAACCAATCTTTTAATTTGATGCAAATGGTTTTCAACCGGGTAGGATGCTATCGACGGTAGATCACCGAATCTTTGTATTTCGTCTACAATATGGATGAAATTATGAATATTGCTAGTGACTGTATTGCGATATTTTTCTCTGATTATCCATTCTGCTATTTTTTTTCAATTATTTATCAACTTTTCGACAGATTCTAAAAATAGATTGGAAATTTGCATATAGTATAGCTTTTAATGAAGCGCTATATTCAACAATAATGCAAGCGATTCTACTTTTTATTGACACCAAAGCATTTGATTAATGCTAAGACAAGACCTGACAACTGGCTTCTTATTCATCCTTCCGAATCATCCTTCTCGTCATTTTCGCCCTGTGGAATAAATACCAACGTATCGGCTACAGTGTAGCCATATTTACAGATTTTTTATTAACTATGATAGGAAAAAAATATTACATTTAAATTTTTAGACTTTAGGATTTGGATTTGAAATGAACATGAAAAATGTTTTGGCATTTCTTTATTATATATTAACGCTTAAAAACAATTAATTTAGTTTTGATGACAAAACACGAAATATCTCATGTTGAACGCAAAATCGAATCCATTGTTGGCGTATTACCGGATCTTTTGGAAACCGAAAAAAGTCAGGTTTGGATAGAAATGCTTAGTGCGACCACTAATTTAACAATTTACCACTAATACCACCACTAATTTAACAAATCTTGTTTGGTTACACTAAAAAGAAAAACGGCTTGATGTCTATTTTAATTACACAGTGCTGCCACTGAACATTTATTACCAATGAGATTGAAAAAAAGTGAAACATTCTCCGAAAATTTTAATTTTCATTGGTGAGCTAAAATTATACATTTTAATAAACTTGTTCTCTGATTTTCTTTATACTTGGCATCATTGCTCGCGTACCCTGCAAAAGTTTTTTCTTTTCACAATGTGCAGGTAGCAACATCAAAATCAGCCAATCAGAAACTGGTCCATTTTGGAACAAAAGCAGCCCCCCCAGATGTCAGGTCTTGTCTTAGGATTAATGTAGCAATTCAATTACAATACACTGTTATCATCAAAGTTTCGTAGCATCAAAATATAGCATAGAAAGTCGATATATAGCACGGTGAAAAGTTGTTGTAAGATAATGTTTCATTACATTTTGATTGCAAATTTAAAGCACATTGCTTTAAAATATGCAGGATTAGTGTAATTATACTTTAACAATGTGTAACGAGGTTACAAAGAACTAAATAGATATAGGTATAAATTAGTTGACTATGGGCTTCATATTTGCGTCAACGCGTTCCGGGTCTCTGACATTTTTGTTCGACTGCGTGACGCCAGGTCAGGACAACTTAGCGGCTTTCGATGACGTTTGCAAGCGGAAGGGGATACCCGAGGCTAAACGAATGACATCGTGAGCAATCGGTTGACTATTTGGGTGATTGACTCAAGAGTAAGGGATAAGTCAGCTCTTAGTATCTTGACCACCGTGGAAGTAAGTTGCACAAACATAAAACGGGGATCAATGGAAATACCCAGTGTTCAAAGTGGTAAAAATTAAAATATTGTACATCTCTGAAAAAGGGTGAAGCTTACGTAAAATAACCCAAAGTACTAGTAATAAGAATAACTAAACCGAACGAATTGCGTCCAAACGACCATTTTGAAATCAAGTAAGCCACATGCATATCACAATAGGACCGGTTACTAAGTAATCTATTATTTCGGATCAGGCAGAAGTTAATTACGCCATCGATAGCTAGGATATAAATGCTAGTGAGCAGTGTAGTTGCATTTCGGAGAAAAGGTACCTTTACCTCTGTGAAAAACAGTATACCAAACCTAACCTTTGACGATTCGTTTGAAGCATTTCCTTCAAACGAAGGTCTTACTGCAGGACACGAAGACAAACCAGGTGGAGTGGCAGTACCCTGCATCTCCAAGTCGACGACGTGGAATCGACCAATGGTAGCGACACCACACGATAATTTATTCTCGCTCGGTGGCGAATAACGTGTTGCCACGTGAACGTACCCACAAAATCCACGAGGTTTGTGTACCACGAAGCAGCCGCATGGTGCTCATGGATGGCAGCATATACGAGCGCAGACTGTTTATTTGAAACACATGAGTGCTATTGCAACTGCATTCGATTACCGATGGACGGCGGGGGATTACGCAGATGGTGAACCGCCAGGGAAGTGAAGATAGAAAGTGATAAATATTAAGATGAACTAGACCTGTAAATACTAACCTTATATCTAAGAAATGAAAAATTGAATCGGAGAGAAAATTGATAGTCACTTAAGCAGCATGAGAATGCAACCCCGTGAAGAATAAACAAAATCATGAATTCGAAGTCAAGATGAGGTCTTTAATGTGCACTAACTGATTCTAGGTCGGGATAAGAGTCGATTTCTTCCGGACCGCGTATGTTTTTTTCGCTTAGGATAGGCTCTGGAAAGGGAATCCCTCAGTGGTAACCGATCCACCCTGTAGGATGTACATATCCTTATTCCGTCAGTCGTTCGGTCTCGGGGTTCATTGATGTTTCGGATTGAATCGGGAGTCGTTGACTAGGACTCGTCCTGAGGTCTCCCAGCCGGGCACGGGATAAACCTTTATAATAAACCTTGCTCCTTCACGACAAGAATACTCTTGTCTGGCGCAGAAGTGAAGGCTGTAATTTACTTGATTCGCCCCCAATTTAGACCCGTTACATTTGGCGCCCAACTAACCGTATTTTGCACAACACTGTATCCTATTATGGATAGAAAGTAATCAAATTGTTTCGTTGGATTTCGTAGGGATGAAGTTGATGGAGTTTGAAATATGTATGAATTTTGAAATATTCTTTTTTATTTAAAAACAAAAATAGTCTGGGTAAAATATATAATAAAATTAACGTAAAACTAAGACAAGCTGAGAGATTATGATTCTTTCCGTCGTTCAAACCTTGTTAGTCCCACAAATATCGAGAACTCTAATCTTAGATATCGATTTTTGGAAGGCGTTCAATATAACTCCAGCGATCAGGGTTACAGATACAATAAACAAGCGCGAAGGTGAAAACTTACAGGAAGACGAGAGCCTACAGGTTGTTGAGGAATATATTTATGGATGACAAACCCATCACGTTTACGTTAGAGAAATGGGGCCCACTTCTTATAAACGAGCAGGAACAGGAGGAAGATCTAAGCTTAGAATTGCCATCTATAGAAAATCCGATCGATAAAGACGTGAGTAGCGTAACAACAGAACACAAGCTGTCTGAAAATGAAAGGAAAGAACTAAATAGTATACTAGAATTACTGAAGAGTAAAGATGGAAAGCTCGGTAGAACCCATGCAATAACACATAAAATTGAACTCATTCCAGGAACGCAACCAAAAAAGCCACATCAGTACAGATGATCGCCGCATATCCAAAAAGAGATTGATAAGGAAATAGAACGTATGAAAGAGCTTGACGTAATATAAGAATCCCACGCAAAATGGTGTAACCCATTGCTACCAGTCAAAAAAGCGTCAGGAGTATGGCGCATATGCCTGGATTGCAGAAGAATTAATGAAGTGACGAAGAATGAAGCATATCCTTTCCCAGATATGATGAGCATATTAGGAAGGATAGAGCAGTCGAAATTCTTTACAGTAATTGATTTGTCGAAGGCATACTGGCAGATTCCGCTAGAAAGGAAAAGCAGAGATTTTACTTCGTTTAGAGCTGGTAAACATTTATACAGGTTCAAGGTCATGCCCTTCGGATTGAAAGGTGCGCCAATCACCCAAACTCGGCTAATGAACAAAGTTCTTGGGTTTGACCTAGAACCCAAAGTCTACGTATATCTAGATGATATTATCATAACGTCCAAGACGCTGGAAGAGCACTTAAGACTGTTGAAAACAGTCGCTGAGAGGTTACGAGCAGCAAATTTAACAATCAGTTTGGAGAAATCGAAATTTATTCAAAGACAAATCAGTTATCTGGGCTTTACGTTATCAGGCAGTTGATAGTACGAAAATTCAACCTATATTAGATTACCCAACCCCAAGATCATCTAAGGAGATTTGCAGATTTATTGGAATGGTTAGCTTCTACAAGCAGTTTATTGCAGTGCTGTAGTTGCGGTTAGTCACAGTTAGTCAGTGACTAACCAGTTCTTGAAACTGCAACTGAAAAATTTTTTTTTGGAAATTTTGATTCTGATTCAAGTAACCTGAAGGGTGCAAAAGAAATAATAATACAATTTAATAAGGTGATTGCTACTTCTGAGGGCGCAAATCAATATTTATTTTCAATCTAAATAAATAACACCTTGTATGGACAATTTGTAAAGGGTGCCTTGGAAATTATTCCAGGGCGCAGAATCATGGTAGGAGAATTGAAAAAGGCGCCCACATAATTGCTTCTAGGGCGCAGGATGAAAGTAATATTGATTATAGTAAAATATCCTTCTGAGGGCGGAAATCATCATTTATTTTCAATCTTAATAGATAACATCTTGTAAGGATAATTTGGAAGGGCGCCTTGGAAATGATTCCAGGGCGCAGCATGAAAGTAATCTTGATTATAGTAAACTATCCTTCTGAGGGCGCAAATCAATATTTATTTTCAATCTAAATAAATAACATTTTGTATGGATCATTTGGAAGGGTGCCTTGGAAATGATTCCAGGGCGTAGACTCACGGTAGGAGAATTGAAAAAAGGCTCCCACATAATTGGTTCCAGGGCACAGGGAGAAAGTAATCTTGATTATAGTAAAATATCCTTCTGAGGGCGGAAATCATCATTTATTTTCAATCTTAATAGATAACATCTTGTAAGGATAATTTGGAAGGGCGCCTTGGAAATGATTCCAGGGCGCAGCATGAAAGTAATCTTGATTATAGTAAACTATCCTTCTGAGGGCGCAAATCAATATTTATTTTCAATCTAAATAAATAATATCTTGTATGGATAATTTGGAAGGGTGCCTTGGAAATGATTCCAGGGCGCAGACTCACGGTAGGAGAATTGGAAAAGGTGCCCACATAATTGCTTCCAGGGCGCAGGATGAAAGTAATCTTGATAATAATAAAATATCCTTCTGAGGACGCAAATCAATATTTATTTTCAATCTAAATAAATAATATCTTGTATGGATAATTTGGAAGGGTGCCTTGGAAATGATTCCAGGGCGCAGACTCACGGTAGGAGAATTGGAAAAGGCGCCCACATAATTGCCTTCAGGGCGCAGGATGAAAGTAATCTTGATTATAGTAAAATATCCTTCTGAGAGTGCGAATCAATATTTATTTTCAATCTAAATAAATAACATCTTGTATGGGTCATTTTGAAGGGTGCCTTGGAATTGATTCCAGGGCGCAGACTCACGGTAGGAGAATTGGAAAAGGCGCCCTTTATAATTGCCTTCAGGGCGCAGGCTGAAAGTTATCTTGATTATAGTAAAATATCCTCCTGAGGGCGCAGATCAATATTTATTTTCAATCTAAATATATAATATCTTGTATGGATAATTTTGAAGGGTGCCTTGGAAATGATTCCAGGGCGCAGACTCACGGTAGGAGAATTGGAGAAGGCTCCCACATAATTGCTTCTAGGGCGCAGGATGAAAGTAATATTGATTATAGTAAAATATCCTTCTGAGGGCGCAAATCAGTATTTATTTTCAATCTAAATAAATAATATCTTGTATGGATAATTTGGAAGGGTGCCTTGGAAATGATTCCAGGGCGCAGACTCACGGTAGGAGAATTGGAAAAGGCGCCCACATAATTGCTTCCAGGGCGCAGGATGAAAGTAATCTTGATTATAATAAAATATCCTTCTGAGGACGCAAATCAATATTTATTTTCAATCTAAATAAATAATATCTTGTATGGATAATTTGGAAGGGTGCCTTGGAAATGATTCCAGGGCGCATACTCACGGTAGGAGAATTGGAAAAGGCGCCCACATAATTGCTTCCAGGGCGCAGGATGAAAGTAATCTTGATTATAATAAAATATCCTTCTGAGGACGCAAATCAATATTTATTTTCAATCTAAATAAATAATATCTTTTATGGATAATTTGGAAGGGTGCCTTGGAAATGATTCCAGGGCGCAGACTCATTATAGGAGAATTGGAAAAGGCTCCCACATAATTGCCTTCAGGGCGCAGGATGAAAGTAATCTTGATTATAGTAAAATATCCTTCTGAGGGCGCAAATCATCATTTATTTTCAATCTTAATAAATAACATCTTGTAAGGATAATTTGGAAGGGCGCCTTGGAAATGATTCCAGGGCGCAGCATGAAAGTAATCTTGATTATAATAAAATATCCTTCTGAGGGCGCAAATCAATATTTATTTTCAATCTAAATAAATAATATCTTGTATGGATAATATCCAAGGGTGACTTGGATATGATTCCAGGGCGCAGACTCACGGTAGGAGAATTGGAAAAGGCGCCCACATAATTGCTTCTAGGGCGCAGGATGAAAGTAATATTGATTATAGTAAAATATCCTTCTGAGGGCGCAAATCAATATATATTTTCAATCTAAATAAATAATATCTTGAATGGATAATTTGGAAGGGCGCAATAGGAATGATTCCAGGGCGCAGAATCACGGTAAGAGAATTGAAAAAGGGGCCCATATCATTATTTCCAGGGCGCAGGATGAAAGTATTTTAAATACATTAAATAGTCGTAGTGAGGGCGCAGTTATAACTTATTTTCCAGCTAAAAAAATCTTGTAAGGATAATTTGGATGGGCGCCTTAGGAATAGTTCCAGGGCACAGAATCACGACAGGATAATGGAAAAAGATTTCAGGGCGCATAATGAGAGTATTTTTGAATACATAAAATAATCCCAGTGAGAGCGAAAGATTTTATGATTTCAAGCTTAATAAATAACATCTTGTAAGGACAATTTGGAAGGGCGCACTAGGAATGATTCTAGGGCGCAGAATCATGGTAAGAGAATTGAAAAAGGCGCCCATATAATTAATTCCAGGGTGCAGGATGAAATTAGTTTAAATACATTAAATAATCGTAAGAAGGGGGCACAAATTATTACTTATTTTCAAGCTAAAAAAATAACATATTGTAAGGATCATTTGGAAGATTGCCTTAGTAATAGTTCCAGGGCGCAGGAAATGGGAAAAGGGCGACCTATACAATAGATTACAGGGCGCAGAATGAAAGTACTTTTGAAAACATTAATTGATTTAACTGAGGGCGCAACTTGTTACTTATTTTCAAGCTTAATACATAACATCTTGTAAAGATAATTTGGAAGGGCACCTCAGGAATTATTCCAAGGCGCAGAATCACGATAGGGAAATGAAGGAGTGAAGGATGAAAGTATTTTCAAACACATTAAATAATCCTAGTGAGGGCGCAAGTTTTTATTTGTTTTCACGCTAAATAAATAACATCTTGTAAAGATAATTTGGAAGGACGTTTTAGGAATGATTCCAGGGTGCAGGGTGGAAGTATTTTAAAATTCATCAAATGATCCAACTGAGGGCGCAAATCACTATCTATTTTCAAGCAAAAAATATCTTGTGCGCTTAATTTGGAAGGATGCCTTAGGAATGTTTTAAGGGCGCAGAATCAGGGTAGGAGAACTGAAAAGGGTGCTCTTAAAACTTATTCCGGGCGTATGGTGAAAACCTTTTTAAATACTTTATATAATTCTACTGAGGGCGCAAATCATTATTTATTTTCAAGCTAAATAAATAGCATAAGTAAGGAGTGCCTCAGAATTGACATCAGGGCGCAAAACGATTTTTTTTACCTAATACTACAAAGCTTTCGAAAGCATAAATGGAGCGCAAATTATTTCTTTGTTTGGGAGTTATATAAATAGAATCTCGGGAGGAAGCAATGAACAAGTCAGCTTTGAGCAGTGCTGCCTTAACAACAATTTTTCTAACAGTTATTATATTCAAACATAAAATATACTAGCATTTATAACTGTTTGTAATCTTCATTAATAGCTTTTAATAGTTTTAAGTTGACTTTCTTGAAAAATTTGACAATAATGAAGTTTTGAATAAGAAATGATGAATTTCAATAATTTTGAACGAGATGAATTATTATAAATACTGGCATCTTTTCTTTAAACTCAGCCTTGTATAGTGGAAGGTCGGTATAGTAGAATTAATTACCACATGAATTCAACTGATGGGGGTTACATTAGTATTTTCCAATTTCTTATATGCTTCTGACATGAGACTTTATGAAAACTCAATACATAGTGAGGTAGTTCACCATTCGATAACATGAACAAAAGCATTAAATTCACTTGTGAAGAAGCAAATAACAGCAGACTTCTTAGACATTTTCATCACGAGGAAGACGGAAAACTTATCCTTTTTGATATATAGAAAGCTAACTAATACGGAAAGTATTATACGTTATACTTCTAATCATTCTCATCAGCATAAAATGGCAGCTTTTCACCATGATTCATTGAATGCATAACCTAGCTCATGGAGAAAATGCGGTAAGAAACGAGAAAAAATACATTCTCGATATTGGAAAGCTCCATTAATATTCGGAGCAATGAATTCAAACAATTTTTGATAAAAAGAAATACTGTTGAAAAACAATCACTTACTACTTCAACCCAACCATCAGAAAAATTAAAAATAGTTTCAATAGATTTCAGCCATGATATTAAACATCTGGCCAAAACAAAACTAAAAAGTAAGAATAGTACTAGGATCTACATAAGACCATAGAGATACTTTGAAAAAATCCGGATCATATAAACAAAGGGCACTTCGGAGAAATTAGATAAGGTTATCATTCCATTAAAATTATATGTTAAACATCTAACCGATGGAAACTAAACGTAGCTGAAAGTATAAGAATATATATAAATATAAACATTCCAATCTACCATTTATTTAAATGTAACTTAGCCAAATGAGTTATCTGTAAGATGTAAAATGATTCACCTGTACTAGTACAACAGAGATAGCACCGCACTTTCCTCCCACTATTAGTATCAGTGTCTGTTACTATTTCGTGACATTAGTGGGAAATAGTTAGGAAATTTTTAATATTGTAGAAATAAATGGAATTTATTTTCTTAAAAATCTATCCACTAAGCGCTAAAATAAACATTTTCTTCTGAATTTGATGTGATATTCGTATTTATCGGTTACTCAATTTCCTTAGTATTGGTCGCCTTAAAAGTTAAAAAATCAAAATCGGAAGCAGAAAAATATTCCTATAATATCGAAAAACATACTGAAATCGAACAGAGATATGAAATTTCTCTAGTTGATAACAAAACTTATTCTCAGTTTAATTTTACTACCAAATAACAAAATTGAAAAGCATAATCAGTTACTGATCTGCTCTGACATTACTGAAAACACCGCGAACAAAGGCTAAAAATAGAATGGGCAAAACATCATCGGGAATTTACATTTTAGTGATTTTATTCGCAACAACGAAAAAAAATGTATGATGGTTTCCATAACCGGTTTCGAACTACGATCTCCCGGATATCTGAACATCTAACACTTTTAGCGTTATAGACTATGATAGCCACTTGAGGGCGCGATGATTTATTTCAATGATATGACAAGCTGTATTAATTCGAAAAGCTGTTTGCTGGTATTTTCTGTTAATGTATACTCGTTTGTGTACAAGACGCGTAGTACGAAATTGCATACATTTAGGCAATTTGACTAAAATGGAAAATAATCAATCGCCAAAATATTGATAATGAACTAGAGTAGACTGGATTTTAATATTGTGCCGCGTATACGTTAGCTGTACCCAGCATGTATTAAATGACATTTTGATGAATAAAGTTGTCAGTAGATAGATTCTACCGGCATGAGCTCCATTCGTCGTTGCCATTAGGGTATGAATAGATACTGTATTTCATGGATAGTAAGACGTGCTTTTTGTTTTTCTCATTTTGAAAACTATGCAATAATTGCATCAACCATCTTTTAAAACGAGGCTGAGTTTCATAGAGTATCTGTACCCTAGATCATCTCAGGTTTATCACTAATTTAACATTTTAGGATCATTACTAATAATGATATCTGCTGTATTTGATTAATACATTGCACTGTGGGGAAAATGATGAAAAACGCGACTTTACTCAATAATTTCATAGAAATCTTTGACAATATTTTCAAAGTAGGTTTATCTTATGTAGAATTGACCGTAGAATCGATTGATGACAATTAGAATAGCCGCAAAATTCACTATCATGGTCGTTTTGCACCATTTTTTTCTTTTTTCCTACCTCACTAACTGTAAAACCCTGAAAAATGTATTCGACTAATGACTTCTGACATTTTTATTAGTTCTATAAATAGATTGCTGTTTGTCAGAACGATTGCAAAAAAAAACTGTTTTCTGTCTTACTCCAAATCATTTTCATCAATCAATTATGTTAAACCAAGATAGTTCGATGTTACGCACATAGCCCTACAAATTAATTAACAGGTAGTTTCCATGATCCCATGAATCGTGCAACATCGTTCTATCCCAATTTTCCTTCAAACTTAATTTTAAGTTCAATTCTGATTTACGATCCTGAAGCAGAATCAATGCGACCTAGCCATAGTAGTCCATATTACTTAGAAAACTTCAGTGATGCAAGTACATACAATGGGAATAACAATACTATTCCGTTTAGCCCGTTTTACTCCAATTAATTCCATAAATCGTACCATTAATTAAACTTTCTTTCACATTTTAAAAGAAGGCTTACTGCGGTTGATCAAAACCTACTGATATTGTGAAGAATACCATAAAAAGTAGATTACAAATAGATTCA
The DNA here is from genome assembly GCF_030247185.1 of Malaya genurostris. Taxonomy (NCBI): domain Eukaryota; kingdom Metazoa; phylum Arthropoda; class Insecta; order Diptera; family Culicidae; genus Malaya; species Malaya genurostris. The sequence continues at coordinate 154,240,761 of NC_080571.1, forward strand.
ATGACCGCACGAATCATGTTATACCGTGTTACTCCAATTTATCCTATCAACATTGGTGTGAAACGGTATAACATGATTTTAATTTTTAGTTCTTTCTAGTTCTTCTTTTTTATTGACTGATATAATTTTAATCAACCGCAATAAGCCTCCTTTCGGAATGCGATAGAAATTTTAACCAATGATACGATTTATGAAATAAATTGTTGTAAAACGGATTAAAAGGGCTAGTACTACGAATCCTATTGTATGTACTTGAATTTCTGCAGTTTCCTAAGTAATGTGAACCAATATTGATAGATCGTATTGGATCTGCTTCTGGATTGTAGATTAAAACGGTACAACGAGTTTCCTGCTGTCATTAAAACTATATGCCAATGATTTGTCAGACCTTTTTACATCAGAAACATTCTATTCGGTATTCTGAAACTTCTTCTATGATATGTTAAATAGTTAAACTTTATTACAATCCAGTACAAAAAGAATGGTGGGTAATGTCAGAGACATAACTGGATGACTGGATGAATTAAACTGGTACACTCCCGAATATCACTTTCTCCTTCTTTACTAGAGTTTGAAACGATGCACTGCATTCAAGTACGGATTAGTTACATCAAACGTTCTGACATACAGTTCAATATTATGAAATAATTTATATAGTTCTTCATGATAAAAAAGGAGGACGTATACGTTAAACTTTTTTATTCAATACGAAAAATTTTGAAATTTATATTAATGCAAATATAATGAACATTAAAACATCTGACACTACCAAAATCAAAATAAAAAAGTGGAGAAAAAATGCGAAAATTTATCAATTAGAATCAATTAAACTGTAAACCTTCACTAAACTGGTTATATTCACTTCTGATTTGCATAGATATTTCACCAGATAAGTATTTCTAATAGTTCTTTATATAATATTTAAATCCATTAGAAGGGCTGATTTTGCGTAATGTTCCCCATCGTTTTCCACTTATTTTGTTAAAATACAAACGATAAGCAGCAGGATGACGCAATCGATCTTCTTTGAAGGGATTAAATACTGAACGCAATTGATGAAATATCGAACTGAATTCTTGATACTTGAACCTGAGCTGAACGTAATATATCAAGTATTAACGTTTTATACCTACCCAGGTACGAGAAAAACGTTATGACTTTTCTTTCGTTTATACCAAAAATTTCAGAACACTTTAATTTTGAATTATTTGTTATTATGTCATACAACTGAAAATGTTATCATAAATTGATGATGATATTTCTGATGTCATGTAGTAAAAATTATGTCCATACGTTAGATACAACAAGAGATACTCACGATCAAAAACTTATTACTCTCTCAGAGGGGAAATTTGTAAAAGGCGCCTTTTAGTCGGCGACAAAAGGGACCTTGAGGTAAAATGAACATGATAGCATTTCGTGCGGTCCTTCTAAGTACGTAGAATCGATTTTACTGACCATTTTACACCAAAAAATGCTTTGTGGTCATCTGCCTCCAAAAAGTCGAAGCGTTTTTTATCCATTCTTCCCTACTGTGCATTGGTTCAAAGAATAAGAAGAAAATATATGCATTCTGCTCCGATTTTCACGTTTTCATAACAGAAGTATAGTTCATTTTCACACTAATTTTGATTGTTAGGGCTGCTTCGGCGAAGATATTGGCTCCGAATGCATCATATGTGTGCTGAAGACCGAGTAATCGGATAAATACTGTGATGTCCTGACTAATGAGACGACTATTGGTTCATCTGCCCTATATCATTTGAATTAGTCTATATGGCAAAATGTTCGTGTAGGTGTGTGTCAAAATATTTGACAAATTTTTCACAATAATGGCTTGGCTAATTTGCATAAATTTCAATTCAAACGAAAAGTATTATAACAGTTTAGCTGAAATTTCAATTGAATTTTATCTGAATCTAACAACGGATTCCGGGATAATAGGGTGATAAGTGTTAAATGTTTTCCACGTATATTTTATTTGAAAGTGACAGTGCAAAAATACGCAAAATCAATTTGCAGGTTTTGTTAGTTCATGGCTAAATACAATTCGTTGAAACAGCTGTTGCGTTCTTTAATCTTTTATTTCTGATAAATTTCCTAACCAAGAAGACTTCCGGATCCGGATAAAGGGTAAAGTGGGTTAAAAATTTTATACCATCACTGAAAAAAGGGCGAAAACCCGTTAAAATTTTCTAATTCCACCTCAAATTTTCTCCAATTGATAGTTTTTATCAGTAGACTTGCAAACAAACCGATTTCGGTTATTCTTTCAAGAATCGATGAAAATTATTTCGAAGAATACTACAGTATTATATATGATAGTATGATTGGTATGAGAAAGGCATAATTACACCAGTAGGTGGATTAAAACAGGTTTTTGGTATCGCCATCACCGCAATCACTTTTTCAGAGGTGGTCGAACCGATTTTCACTAACTTAGATTCAAATGAAAGATCTTATGGTCCCATAGCTTGTTATTTAATTTCATCAGGAACCGAATTTCGGAGTTACAAGGTAATATGTGAAAATGAAAAACCTAATGGTGTAATGATGCCTTTTTCATATTAGTTATATTTTCAAAAACATGACTAGAAGATTCTGTCAAGTTTCTTTTTTTCAAACTTGAATAAAATCAAAAGCTTCCTTCGGTATAAACTACCATCATCTTTTCAATTTGTAAACAGTTATGTCAGATTAACCAAGATCATCTTATTTAAATTAGAAATTAATCTTAAGCACGCAAGATTTATCTGGGGTAGTAGCAGATGTCTTAGGCGAGAACGACATAGCAAAAAGTTTCATCGAGTTAATAACAATTGATCACAGCTTCCACAGTTTCGCTTCTGCATTGATTGACCAATTCTTTCCAGCTTATATATCCCCCGTTCTTTCAAAATCATCGTCTCCGTTAGGGGAAAGCCAGTAAGCCAGAATAGTGTCTTTGATTTTTAGCAGAAAAAATTGGTGGGTAACGTCAGACATAACTGGATGACGTAAATACGAATAAAACTAACATGCTTTTTCTACATATCTGAATATCGACAATCACACGTACTAGTTGATTTGAGAACTTTCAATGCGTCACTTGCATAATTGTAACAGTAAAATTTTACGGCAGACCACATGAGAATAATATGACATTAATTACAATAACTTACTTGTCAAACCTGTTTCGAAAACACTAATTGTATAGCGAGTTGATAGAATATCCACAAACCAAAAGCCGTCATCTTGGATTTTATGAAAAACAACTTGTCAAGCGCGGAAAAATGCCAGTTGTAATTCCTTACAAAAAGATTTTGGGCCATGAACCGTGGAATTGATACATATGCTTGATACAGTGAAGAACAATCCGGGACAGCTGCTAGGAATGAATGCCGTCTTCAATCTACAATTTTAAACAAACTAAGACTGAAATAATTTTTCACAGAATTATCAAAACATGCACTATTTGATGCTTCACGCAAACTTACGTGAAAAACATGTAATGTTGTGAGTGTTGAAAATTATATGGCATGAAATTCAACGATATGAACAAAAAATAAAACACTCATAGAGCAAACAATGGTAACTTCAACCAAGAATCATTAAATGGCAAAGTATGTCCGTTAGTTGACTGAGTCACCCAAGCCGCTGATGAGTAAATGGTTCATACAAATAGTCCCACTTGCTAACCAAGCTAAAATTACGTCAATTTTTGCGTCATTTGACAATTTATACTGTAAAAATATCTGAAAATTTCTCAGTTCAAAAAAATCTTGTGATTTTACATCTTATAAGATGCACATAAATGGAGCGTCATGCAAGAACATATAGAATTGTGTGATATGAAAATTACATGGCTTGAAAACGAATGAAATAAAATACAAAATATCGATAGAAACTGCGCGAGATTTGAACAAAAGAAGCATCAGACCTCAAAGCGCTCCAATTAATCGACTGGGCCACAGAAGCACATATCTACTTAGTGAATAATTGATACCTCTAAACGCATATAGCGTCACTTGGTAGCCAAGTGCAAATTACATTAGGAGCTAGTAAAATTCTGCTCGAGTGGAATATTGCGTCAATTGACATATTAAGTTGTTATGAATCGTATCGTTTGTAGAATTGTGCCACCTGTAAAATTTACATTTTTTTCTGTGTTAATAAAATGGAATCTTAATGCTTACAAAAACAGTGAAAACGGAAATCTGCATTAGACACAATTTTTTATTATATATAACATAAATTTCAAAAAATCTTTTCATATATTAATATTAAATTTGTTGCCGTTAAATTTTTTATGCAGAGTAAACTTTAAAATAGATAATTCTCCATTTTCTTTCTATCAGTTGTATTTTCCATCATGATTGATTGAAATTAACATGTTTAGCGCATAAATTTCACTTACCGCTTCCACACGAGTAACTAGTACGACTGTATGAATTTATATATACGATTTACTCGACTAGCAGATACGTGCTTCTGTGGCTCAATGAGTAGACTGATGCTCTGTAACCAAATGGTTCTTGGCTCAAATCCAGTTGTTATCAATCGAACTTATCTTTATTTCGATAATTTCTTGCATCATTTTTTTTTCAAATCACATGTAAATTTTTGTAATTTCTGATAGATACTTTTTGTTACGTCTGATTCAATTCAATTTTACAGGTTCCTTCCAAACTGTGAAGTGGTATCGGTGCAAAAAGTGTAGCACAGGTTTAGTGCAATTGGCAATTGGTTTCAGTACATCCTCCACAACTCCTCCTGTAAAATTCATAATTTCTTTCTGTGCAGTTTTGGAGAAGCAGATTTTGAACTCTATTTCAAAATCATACAATCGGAACTATTATTTGAAAGAATAATAAATACAGAAAGTGGAAATCTCAACACCTGGGTACTTAGAAACATTAACATTCAGATTATGATAACACTTATGTCTGTTGCAAATGAGTTTTCATGGTTGATTGTAGAGCTTCAGGAAACTTACAAAAGAGTTAACGATGAGTTGTTGAGGAAAATACGGCGCCTCGCTCGCAACAAATAAGTCTGATATTAGAACTATATAACTGTTGTATACAAAAATGCGAAGATGAAGAAACAGCTAACCCCGTAAAAAAAATCTAACTTCAGTCAATTGCAATGCGCCCCTGTACCACGGAAATCCAGGCGCCCCATCAACAAAGTCAACGACTAACCAATTAAATTTGAACAACTACGGCACTGGTTTATTGATAGATTCAGTGATCTGACTGCACCAATTACAGATTTATTGAAAAAAGGTAAAGGTAAAGTTACATTGTCACCGGCAGCGGAAGAAACATTTCTGACGGTAAAATCGAAGCTAACATCACCTGATGTTTTCGCAAATCCCGATTTTCAACGTCCATTCATAATTGAATCTGATGCTTCCGATGTGGCAGTTGGTGCAGTACTGATACAGATCCACGACGGAAGACGACGACCAGTAGCGTTCTTCTCTAGGAAATTATCCACATCACAAAAAAATATGCGCCAACGGAGAAAGAATGCCTTGGTGTAATACTCGCATTTGAGAAATTTCGACATTTTGTTGAAGGTTCCAAGTTTACGGTCATCACTGATGCACAGAGTCTTGTGTGGCTGCGTCGAATCAGCGCGGAAGGAGGTTCTACGAAGCTAATTCGATGGGCGCTGAAATTGCAACAGTATGAGTTTGATTTGCAATATAGAAAAGGAGCATTGAATGTAACGGCGGATGCATTGTCTAGGGCGCTAAGCACGATATACATTAAGGACATTGACTATGAAGAATTGAAACAAAAAATATCACAAAATGAAGTAAAATATAAAAGTTTCAGAGTGATTAACGGAAAAATTTATAAATTAATAGCTTCAAAACTAGGAGACGCGAAATTTGCCTGGAAATACTTACCACCAATTCCTGAAAGACTCAAGCTATTACAGGAAGCACATGATACTGCTCATTTCGGGCGATTCAAGACGCTGAGGAAACTGCAGGAACAATACTATTGGCCTAAAATGCAGAACGATGTACACAAATATTGCGCTGGTTGTGACGTATGCAAAAGGGTAAAGTACCCTAATACAAATCGCACACCCCCAATCGGTCGACAGAAACTTGCGTCACTCCCGTAGCAAGTCATATCCGTAGGTTTTGTAGGACCCTTCCCTCGATCCAAAAATGGAAACACCATGTTGCTCGTCGTGACGGATTTATTCCCCAAGTTCGTCATTATCCAGCCTTTAAGGGAGGCGAAAACCAGTCCGATGATTACCTTTATAGAAAACATGATATTTTTAATGTTTGGGGTACCGGAGATATTAATATCAGACAATGGAGTACAGTTTAGATCAAAGGAGTTTGAACGGTTCTTGAAACGTTATCATGTAACTCATTGGAAAAATGCGCATTATCATCCGGCAAATAACCCTACGGAAAGAGTAAATCGCGTTATAGTAGCAGCGATTAGGACTCACTTAAAAGGAGAACATAATCAATGGGACAAGGAGATCTACAAAGTAGCTATGGCAATTCGTACAGCTGTGCACGAATCCACAAATTTCACTCCATACTTTATAAAGCACGGGAGGAATTATATTAGTACAGGAGAAGAATGAACACATGAAGCACATATTTGACTCGGTGAAGGAAAATCTTAAAAAAGCATACACAAGGTATGCAAAGCACTATAATCTGCGATCTAACAGTAAGGTTCCCACATATGAGATAGTATAAAACGGTATTGAAGAAACATTTTGTACTATCAAACAAGCAAAAACAATTTTCAGCTAAGCTAGCGGACACATACACACCAACCAAAGTATTAGGAAAAATAGGTGGTTCATGTTATGAATTAGAAGACATGAATGGTAATCGGATAGGCGTTTTCCATTCATCAGACATCCAAAAGCGATAATCTGAGGTCGGTTGTAAACATTAGCAATGAAAGTAAACACTAGAATTTTATATTAGACAGCTATGTATCAGAAACGATAGAAATAGTTTCCAGCCTCTTGCACCTCCAGCCAGCTTACCCATCAAGGCCCGGAGCTCGCCGAGGCAAGCAGAGAAGGGAGTGTGCGTTGGAAATCAGTGGGAGTCTATGAGGCAAAGACGATGATCAGGCTGAGGTGAATGAAACTTTTTTGGTCGTATTCTGAAACAATAACTACAGGGTGATTTTTTAAGAGCTTGAGAACTTTTTTAAACAATAAAACGCATAAAATTTGCAAAATCTCATCGGTTCTTTATTTTAAACGTTAGATTGGTACATGACATTTACTTTTTGAAGATAATTTCATTTAAATGTTGACCGCGGCTGCGTCTTAGGTGGTCCATTCGGAAAGTCCAATTTTGGGCAACTTTTTCGAGCATTTCGGTGTTCAGCGATGAGGCTCATTTCTGGTTGAATGGCTACGTAAATAAGCAAAATTGCCGCATTTGGAGTGAAGAGCAACCAGAAGCCGTTCAAGAACTGCCCATGCATCCCGAAAAATGCACTGTTTGGTGTGGTTTGTACGCTGGTGGAATCATTGGACCGTATTTTTTCAAAGATGCTGTTGGACGCAACGTTACAGTGAATGGCGATCGCTATCGTTCGATGCTAACAAACATTTTGTTGCCAAAAATGGAAGAACTGAACTTGGTTGACATGTGGTTTCAACAAGATGGCGCTACATGCCACACAGCTCGCGATTCTATGGCCATTCTGAGGGAAAAACTTCGGAGAACAATTCATCTGAAGAAATGGACCGGTAAGTTGGCCACCAAGATCATGCGATTTGACGCCTTTAGACTATTTTTTGTGGGGCTACGTCAAGTCTAAAGTCTACAGAAATAAGCCAGTAACTATTCCAGCTGCAGCGTCCTTAGCAAATTTGCTGTATTGCTGGTTTGCATTGGCGCAGCAGTTTTTGGTTACGCGCTCTTGAAATGTGCTCGGGGTCGCTGAGGTGTTTTTGTTTACGCGACACTGAGGTGCTCTGCGTAAACAAACAAATTTCACGGACAACCGCGGTAACGTTCACGATGGTCTCGGGTTTAGGCCGAACAGCTAGTGAAATGTTAGGAACATAAAAACCACTAGTCGGGAAGAGTTAGGGGGTAGTTCAGTCTCAGAGTGCGCGGAAAATATCCGTTAGTCTCGGGCGTCGGCCCGTAGACAAGTTAGTAGAGAGTTCAATTAAGTTGAGTTCAGTTAAGTTGAGTTCAGTTAAGTTGAGTTCAGTTCAGTTGAGTTCAGTTCAGTAGAGTCCAGCTCGGTTCAGCACAGACCAGACTCAATTTCTGAAGAATTAAGTGAAAAGTAGAGTCCAGCTCGGTTCAGCTCAGACCAGACTCAATTTCTGAAGAATTAAGTGAAAAGTAGAGTCCAGCTCGGTTCAGCTCAGACCAGACTCAATTTCTGAAGAATTAAGTGAAAAGTTAGAGTTCAGCTCGGTTCAGCTCAGACCAGACTCAATTTCTGAAGAATTAAGTGAAAAGTTAAGTCTAGTTCGGAGTGTAATACAGTAAGCCGTAGGAGTATGCATAGTGTGCATTGTGAGGGTCAAGTATCAAGTGACCTCAAAATCAAGTAAGAAATAATGTTTTCGGAAGGCATCTAAAGAAGTGAAAATTGCTGTAATGAATAGAGATTGAACAGATTCATGTGTAGTGTTTGAGATCATCATGAAGTGTTGTGAATAGATTTTCAAACTAGTGGAGTATGCACTAGATTGTACTGCAGTAGGACATACGTTCATATGTGCGTAAACTTAATGATATGCCGAACTTAGTGAGACTGCGTGAAGTGTTAGCCTTATTAACAATCGTTAGTGACTTTTGTTAGATTGTGGGAAAGAACTCCCAAAACAGCCTAATCCTGCACTATTGAGAATAAGTAGCTATTAAGTGAAAAGCATAAAAAGATAAACTATAAACTCAGAAAAAAGGTGAATTTCGTGGTATTACTCCGTATAGAACTAAAAGAAACGTCATCTTCGTTATTCTGCCACCCGCCACCGCTCGGTCGGGAGCCTACAAGTGGTGACAGCGGTGGTCCTTTGCGAGGCAAAGGAAGACATCATCGGAACGCAAACCCAAGTGACTACCAGAATTCGGAGATGATCGGCAGAAGGGGGATGTTCATCATGTTGGTCGAGTAAGTAATCCATGCACATTCAGTGCGCTTTGTTCGACATCTACATTCAACAGTGAATTGGGGCAACCACGCCTGATCGGGCCGTTGCCGAATATAGTACTATAAATTCACAAAAGAAAAAAAAAATGAAACCTAAGTTAATGATAGCATAATTGTAAAATGTCAGGACGACGTAGATACAACTGACACACCAATTTTACACCGTGCATTGATACTAAAAGGCGAGTTATTTACATACACGGCTTGGAAATTATTTACATCACACAGTTTGTTTTTTTTACGTTGAGGAGTAAAATTTCTGATAGCCCGTTAGAATAGATTTTCGATGGTTCTATAAAGAACCGATTCGATGGTTTTATGTAGTGATTTTTGGTTTATATTTACAACTAATCTTCACATATGGGAAATACCGGAGCAAGTAATTTTGAAATTATCTTAAATGGATCAGCTCGGTAGAATTAATGAAATTGGCGAATATATTGTGAAAGAGTACGAAAATCTCTATAAAAATAAAACTAGACCCCGATCATTAGCTGGGATAATTGCAAAAAGAGAGACCCTTCTCGACGCATTCAGGGAATTAGAGAGACTAATTGGTGGTTACGAAGCGCGCGTCAGTGTAGATTGTTGGAATACATTAACAGATCAGTTTGAAAACGTAAAAACAAAATACGACGCGGCAATTAGAATATTAGACGAATCCACTATTATCGAGCCCGAGCAACTAAAATCGCCCATATTACAATTAAGTGTGGATTTAGACACAAACAAGCGCGCCGGTAACAGCTCAAACACCGCAAACATGAGCCAAAATAGGAACGAAAACGCCGAAAGATATCGGTTTCCGATGCAAACGGCGATACAATGTATTCCAGAGTTTCATGGTTCAGTGGATGAACTCGAACCATTTTTAATACAAATAAGCTATTTCGCAGACGAAATACCATTGGGGGAGGATCAAAAACCACTATTGAATGTGGTGTTGATGAAATTGAAAGGGAAGGCAGCGTCATTCATAAACAGAATACGAGCTAACACATGGGAAGAAATGTTTCAAAATCTGAAAAGACAATTCAGCATAAGAATAACCGTTGAAGGCATTTTACAGAAAATAGAGACATTAGAGCAAGGACCGTCGGAGACATTTACAAATTATGCTGATAGAGCACTGCAAATTTATGAATGCATCGAAGAGATGCAACGAGATCAACACACCGAAAGTTCCTTCGCAGAAAGGAGCTTGAAAATACATTTCATTGGGGGATTACGAAACGCAAGCTTGAAACAGGCAGCGAAAAGTCAAAAGGGTATTGCATTTAGAGATTTGATACAATTTTTGCAGGATGAACATGCGGAATGTGATCATCTGGAAAACATAGTACAACGATTACAAGCCTGTCGGATGTCAGAGAACAAACATAGAACTGCAGATCAGTTGGGCCATGTTAGAAATAGATTCTCAGGTCAGCATCAACAGGCTCACGGCAGAGCTCCACGACAACCAAATCGGGGGAATTCTTGGAACCAGGAAAGACCTGGCGGAAGTCGATCAAACGATAATAGGAGGTATTATCGAGAACCTGAAAACCGCGGTAATCAGTATAGAGAATCCGGACGCATGATGCCAAATTATCAGAATAGCTACGGAAGCCGAGATGATAACAGACGTCAATATAATCGTCAAGACGAAAGATATCAAGTACGAAACCAGGGCGTGAATAACCAAGCTGAGGGCAGAACATGGCGAGAAGACAGAAATCGAGAAATGATGTGTAGAGACCAGTCTCCCGCAAGAAGGTACGATGGCAGAAACTACGATCAACAGGTTAGACACCAAGATAGCACGCAGAATAACGGCAGAAGATATAACAATCAACAATCCAACTATCGAAAAAACTAAATTATGGGGCGTATGAGTTGACAGAGAACCGAACACCCCATGAGAAGTATAACACATGGAATGTAATTAAGAAAATACAAAGCAAGGTGGAACAAATTGACCACCAATTGGAAAGAATGACGGATCTTTCAAACAGAGAAAGAAGTTCGAGTAAAACTCGAGAAGCGAATACTATAAGCCATTCATTGGCAAGAAATTGGTTCAACGCATTCGAAATTGAAATGAGAACCACAACGAGACCTAACATTAAGAAAAAATTCCTAATTGATACCGGCGCTAGTTCCAACCTAATAAGCAGAAGATGCGCGGAAGAGATAGGTGCATACAGAATAAATATTAAAGAACAAATTCATTACACAGGAGTAATGAATATTCCGCGAATTAGTCTCGGTACTACAGAAGCAGACTTTTTAATAGATAACCTAAAATTTAGAATAAAATTTGACGTTGTCGAGGAATTAGGATTTGCAGGCATCCTTGGAATGAACTTTATAAATAAGCACGTTACTAATATAGATATCCAAAATGGCAAGATAATCTTACAAGAAAAGCAAATTGTATTTAGCATGGAAGCAAAGCCGATACCAAAGTGGCTACAATATGCTATGGGAGATACGGAGCGACAAGCAGAAGGCCATAATCAGAAAATTACAGGAGCACAGAATTCGCTTCATGATAATATAGAATACAAGTCAAATACAAACAACCTAATATATAAGGAAAATCAATACCCAATGGTAACCGAGAAAGGGTGTCAAACTGAAGAAAATATACGTAGTAGAACGAAAACCAATAACATAAGCTGCCAAACCGAGTTCATTATAGCAAACGTAGACATAATAGGTAAGACGGAAATCAAAACAAATAAATATGACATATATAATAGTGTACATGACAATGTTCATAACAAGAATAATAATGAAAATGACACAGCCGATTTTGATTACAAACAAATGATAAATGAACCAGTTTTTAAAAGGGAAAAGTTTACCACAATATGCAAGGATGTAGACGAATTCAACGAAAACAAATCGGGGCAACAAAAACCTATTCTCACAGAAGACAACTATGACCTTAGCTTAGTGGAAAACAACAAATTTAAGACACTACAAGGATCACGTAGAATAGAAAAAGTTCTCGAAGTGCTAAATGCTGAAGTCTTAGAGGGTAGTTTATCAAAGCGTAATAAATATGAAATAAATAAAAAGCACGTGAATAAAAATGATAACAATAATGCATCGTATCAGAGCAATCATGAGTTATACAAAAACGACGATCGTTCAGATAGTATGCTCCCCGGTTGTGGAACTACTATTACTAATGAAGAGGAGAAGGAGTTTATTGACAGAGAGTATGACGAGGAAGACAAATGGTTCCTTGATTTAGATACAAATCAAGACGTAATTCTTACGGAAAATAAAAGATACGGTCAAATAACTGGTCGAGACCGAACGGAAAAAGTATTAGAATCACTAAATATGAATCATCTAAAAAGAGAAAATTTTAGGGATATAGAGATGATTATGGCATCATATAGCGATGTATTCTATCTGAAGGGGGATAAACTAACTATCACTGATGCGGCAGTGCACGAAATTGAGACCACGTCAAACGTGCCTATCAACAAACGGCAATACAGATTTCCGGAAGCTACAAAGAAGCATATTAACGAAGAAATCGAAGAAATGCGTAGGCAAGGTATCATAAGGCCTAGCAAGAGCCCATGGAATGCTCCAGTATTATGCGTACCAAAGAAGGACGATGAATATGGCAACAAGAAGTATCGAATTGTAGTAGACTTCAGAGCATTGAACTTGGTGACAAAACCCTTTGTATACCCGATCCCCTTGATCGATGAAATCTTAGACAACCTAGGGAACAGTAAATATTTTTCAACTTTGGATTTAAAATCGGGATTTTATCAAGTACCGATCGACCCAAAGGATGCTGCAAAGACAGCCTTTTCCACTCCAAAAGGGCATTTTGAGTTTACGCGGATGCCTATGGGGTTAAGAAATAGTCCATCTACTTTCCAAAGATTAATGAATACTGTTCTATACGAAATAAAAGACGTCAAAGCAATCGTATACTTAGATGATATAATTGTTTTTGGCACTACCTTGGAGGAACACAATAACAACTTAAGTAAGGTGCTGAAGGCTTTGCGTCAACATAATTTGAAAGTTGAGCCGGGCAAATGCCAGATATTGAAAGATGAAATAAAATACCTAGGGCATGTGATAGATCAGAATGGAGTACGTCCTATGGAGGACAATATAATGGCTATCAAAGAAATGTCAGAAAAAAAAACAGACAAACCAACAAATGTGACGAATCGAAGCATAAATTCACTGTTTTTTGTTCCACTCACAAAACATAACACAACGCATCGAAAATGAGTGCTTGTAAATTTGCACGTGTTGTGTAGGTAGGTCTCTAAATAAATATTACGATTTTAAAAGTTTTCTCTGCCGTGTGTTGAACATTTCGAACCGCTCTTGCGTACGTGTATCCTATTTCTACGTCCAACCATCGAAATAGTCCGCGCCCCCCATAATACAAAGTACAGAGAACTTCTTCTTCTAGAGTACCGATCAGACTGTTTAGAAATTTTACTTATTAGTGGAGAAAACCAAGCCGTGTATGTATCTCAAAATTATAATTATAGCATACTAAACTTTCAAATAACCTTTGTACGTTTTATTGTTCCCAGCAAAACTAAAAACGCATATTGTATACTAGCCTTATTAAACAAAAGGAATAATAAAAATACAGAGCAAAACGAAAACACATAAAATCAAAAACACCTAAGCAATCCGTTTCAGGATACTTCAATTGAGGATGATAACAGCTGACTAGATAAAATCGGAATATTTTTCTGTCCACAAAGTCAATAAGCCGAGCTAAAATTTACAATCCAAGATTATCATTAAGTTATGAAAACTATACAAAATTTTTTAGTACCCATATCCTCGCGCCTAAGTCCGATACCATCACAATCGACTTGATGCTAACCCTTAAGGTATCATCAAGCTCAGTAAGTAAGGGGGCATGCAGCGTCCTTAGCAAATTTGCTGTATTGCTGGTTTGCATTGGCGCAGCAGTTTTTGGTTACGCGCTCTTGAAATGTGCTCGGGGTCGCTGAGGTGTTTTTGTTTACGCGACACTGAGGTGCTCTGCGTAAACAAACAAATTTCACGGACAACCGCGGTAACGTTCACGATGGTCTCGGGTTTAGGCCGAACAGCTAGTGAAATGTTAGGAACATAAAAACCACTAGTCGGGAAGAGTTAGGGGGTAGTTCAGTCTCAGAGTGCGCGGAAAATATCCGTTAGTCTCGGGCGTCGGCCCGTAGACAAGTTAGTAGAGAGTTCAGTTAAGTTGAGTTCAGTTAAGTTGAGTTCAGTTAAGTTGAGTTCAGTTCAGTTGAGTTCAGTTCAGTAGAGTCCAGCTCGGTTCAGCACAGACCAGACTCAATTTCTGAAGAATTAAGTGAAAAGTAGAGTCCAGCTCGGTTCAGCTCAGACCAGACTCAATTTCTGAAGAATTAAGTGAAAAGTAGAGTCCAGCTCGGTTCAGCTCAGACCAGACTCAATTTCTGAAGAATTAAGTGAAAAGTTAGAGTTCAGCTCGGTTCAGCTCAGACCAGACTCAATTTCTGAAGAATTAAGTGAAAAGTTAAGTCTAGTTCGGAGTGTAATACAGTAAGCCGTAGGAGTATGCATAGTGTGCATTGTGAGGGTCAAGTATCAAGTGACCTCAAAATCAAGTAAGAAATAATGTTTTCGGAAGGCATCTAAAGAAGTGAAAATTGCTGTAATGAATAGAGATTGAACAGATTCATGTGTAGTGTTTGAGATCACCATGAAGTGTTGTGAATAGATTTTCAAACTAGTGGAGTATGCACTAGATTGTACTGCAGTAGGACATACGTTCATATGTGCGTAAACTTAATGATATGCCGAACTTAGTGAGACTGCGTGAAGTGTTAGCCTTATTAACAATCGTTAGTGACTTTTGTTAGATTGTGGGAAAGAACTCCCAAAACAGCCTAATCCTGCACTATTGAGAATAAGTAGCTGTTAAGTGAAAAGCATAAAAAGATAAACTATAAACTCAGAAAAAGGTGAATTTCGTGGTATTACTCCGTATAGAACTAAAAGAAACGTCATCTTCGTTATTCTGCCACCCGCCACCGCTCGGTCGGGAGCCTACACAGCTTTGGAAGACAACATTTCCGAAGAAATTCGGGCTATTCCGGCCGAAATGCTCGAAAAAGTTGCCCAAAATTGGACTTTCCGAATGGACCACCTAAGGCGCAGCCGCGGTCAACATTTAAATGAAATTATCTTCAAAAAGTAAATGTCATGTACCAATCTAACGTTTAAAATAAAGAACCGATGAGATTTTGCAAATTTTATGCGTTTTATTGTTTAAAAAAGTTCTCAAGCTCTTAAAAAATCACCCTGTATGAACAAAACACTTGGTCAGGCAAAGTACAGAATAAATGGCTCAATCCCTGCGAATGGGCATGGTAAATATGTAAAAAAAACCCTTGTAAATAATAGCTTGAACTGAACATTAGGAAAATTGTAAAAAAAACGAATCTAGGTTAGCATTTGGTAGGTAAGAATCTCAGGCGATAAATGCATTCACTTAATAATCACATCCATCCATAAAATGCACTAGAACTTACCCAGATACTCGCAGACTTATCACTGCATTATAGTCCGGAATCAGTTTTCTTAAAATAATATATATAGCACAGCAAACAATACAGCATTTTCGTTGTAGAATAAGTTCAGGTAATAATAGGAAGTGACAAAAAATTTGTCAAATCGACCAGTGACTTGTACAGATCGTTTAGCGATGAGGCAATAATGACAGATGTGGGGGATCCACCGGCGTTATTTGCTCGCTTAAAGTCGACATAGTAGTACATCTGAAATGTGTACAACAATTAAGAGGAATTTTTTCGGAACTGTCCGAATGGGCAGAAAACAGATAATGTTTATCTGAATTAAGCTTAAGGGTTACAGAAGGTAGTTAGCAGGGTGTATGTCTGTGATTTCACAGTATTTAAAACAAAATCCTAGGAAGTGGAATTTCTGTTAGCTGAACGAATTTGATTTATATTACTGTTCATTTTTTTTTAGGAGTTACAAAAATAGAAACAGTAAACAAAACAACAACAAAAAAATTGCACGACACCTTGAACTTTACCAAGGAAAGTCTCTGCACACTAATGATTTGAGTTGAATGGAAAATTACAATTGTAGAACAATTAAAAAAAAATTCTATCATAATTTTTTTCCGTTGGTGGGGAAAAATGTAACGAGGTTACAAAGAACTAAATAGATATAGGTATAAATTAGTTGACTATGAGCTTCATATTTGCGTCAACGCGTTCCGGGTCTCTGACATTTTTGTTCGACTGCGTGACGCCAGGTCAGGACAACTTAGCGGCTTTCGATGACGTTTGCAAGCGGAAGGGGATACCCGAGGCTAAACGAATGACATCGTGAGCAATCGGTTGACTATTTGGGTGATTGACTCAAGAGTAAGGGATAAGTCGGCTCTTAGTATCTTGACCACCGTGGAAGTAAGTTGCACAAACATAAAACGGGGATCAATGGAAATACCCAGTGTTCAAAGTGGTAAAAATTAAAATATTGTACATCTCTGAAAAAGGGTGAAGCTTACGTAAAATAACCCAAAGTGCTAGTAATAAGAATAACTAAACTGATCCATGATACGGCCTTGTGAGATAGTACGAATTGCGTCCAAACGACCATTTTGAAATCAAGTAAGCCACATGCATATTACAATAGGATCGGTTACTAAGTAATCTATTATTTCGGATCAGGCAGAAGTTAATTACGCCATCGATAGCTAGGATATAAATGCTAGTGAGCAGTGCAGTTGCATTTAGGAGAAAAGGTAACTTTACCTCTGTGAAAAACAGTATACCAAACCTAACCTTTGACGATTCGTTTGAAGCATTTCCTTACTGCAGGACATGAAGACAAACCAGGTGGAGTGGCAGTACCCTGCATCTCCAAGTCGACGACGTGGAATCGACCAATGATAACGACACCACACGATAATTTATTCTCGCTCGGTGGCGAATAAAGTGTTGCCACGTGAACGTACCCACAAAATCCACGAGGTTTGTGTACCGGGAAGCAGCCGCATGGTGCTCATAGATGGCAGCATATACGAGCGCAGACTGTTTATTTGAAACACATGAGTGCTATTGCAACTGCATTCGATTACCGATGGACGGCGGGGGATTACGCAGTGGAAAGTGAAGATAGAAAGTGATAAATATTAAGATGAACTAGACCTGTAAATACTAACCTTATATCTAAGAAATGAAAAATTGAATCGGATGGAAAATTGATAGTGACTTAAGCAGCGTGAGAATGCAACCCCGTGAAGAATAAACAAAATCATGAATTCGAAGTCAAGATGAGGTCTTTAATGTGCACTAACTGATTCTAGGTCGGGATAAGAGTCGATTTCTTCCGGACCGCGTATTTTTTTTTCACTTAGGATAGGCTCTGGAAAGGGAATCCCTCAGTGGTAACCGATCCACCCTGTAGGATGTACATATCCTTATTCCGTCAGTCGTTCGGTCTCGGGGTTCATTGATGTTTCGGATTGAATCGGGAGTCGTTGACTAGGACTCGTCCTGAGGTCTCCCATCCGGGCACGGGATAAACCTTTATAATAAACCTTGCTCCTTCACGACAAGAATACTCTTGTCTGGCGCAGAAGTGAAGGCTGCAATTTATTTGATTCGCCCCCAATTTAGACCCGTTACAAATGTCGAAATAGAGTTGTAAATGTGCAGTGATATAATGCACATGGTTACTTGGCAAATTATCTACCGCACTTAACAGTCATAAATAGAAACAAACATCCAACAAAACCGGCTGCTAAAGTAGACTGAGAATCACTTAACTCTAAATTACTCACTAGACCAGATGCACCAACATCGTTATTTGGTGTTTTGATCCACTTTAGAGTAAAAATATATTAAATTACTTATGATATTCAAGAAATGTTTCACAAGATAAACGTAATTAAGTCAGATCAAAATTCTCAACTAATTTTATTTAGGTAGACTTTCGATCAACCATTGAGAGTTTTTTGTCGTGAATACCACTTATTATGGAGCGCCTTTTCAAAATTTACCCTGTACAAGAATGGGCAGAGCTTTATTGCGAATACCCTTTGACCTAATTAATACAGCAACATGATTTTTCTACAAGCTATCGGAAATATATATTTAAAAGATATTTTATTCAGGCCTATTTGCGTACAAGCTTTACGTGGCCGATTTAGCTGAGTTTTTAGATAAAATATTTTTTGTATTGGATCTCGTTGTCACTCTTTTTATAGGGGGAGAGGAGCTTTCATTTTCCTCCTGCGAGGATTGAGGGGCAGTTTGTTCGTGGTTCGTCTCGTCATCCATTGCCGTGGTATTGTTGTTGATTTCGTTGCTAGTTGCTGTAGATGCGCCTTGTTGTACATTGTTTGCAGTTGCTGGTTGGTTGGATGGTAAGCTGTTAACTGCAGCTGGTGTACTTTGTTCTGTAGGGGTTACGTTGGATGGTTTCGTTGAAGGGGATACTTCCCTGTTGTTGGTGACAGTCACATGTGTACTGGGGTTGCTTGGGGTTGGTGTGAAGGAAGCACCGTTGTCCTTTGGTATAGTTGTCTCCTTGTCCGGTTTATCACATGGCTTACCGTAGTGAACAGCTTTTTGGCAATATTGACATGTGGCCATCTGATTGTCATAGGTAACAAGTGATCTGCACGGTATTCTTGTATCCAGACCGAATGTCACATAAGAAGGTATAGGCCTCCTCAAGCGCATGCGTAACAAACGTACGCCATTTAGAATACCGGGGAAAAAATTCTTCTTTTTCGATAGAGAGAATCTCTCCGTATTGGGACATGGTATGGCGAATATAATGTCCTTTTTTCATTAATTCCACTCGCTCGGTGCCAGTGTTTTGCCTTGACAGTTGATCAATGAAACGGTTTTGTGAAGTTTGGTTTGCACGCTTGCTGCTCTGAAAAGAAAACGGGTGCAAAATAGTTGCCCGAGAATTGCCCCGAAAGTGCATTTGTTTCGTGCGGTGCAAATCAATGCAACACAATGCACCTGTTTTGATTGCCCGACTGCACGAAAAGTGCACGAATCGAGCAAAACACTCCACGAGTGTTCTCAATGAAAAACGACATAAGAATCGTTGACGCTTGATGGAAGATCATGCACACGCACTTCTATCACAGACTAACAGACATGACAGTATGAGTAAATTCTTATAAAAATAATTTTTCGTGATGCACTAGTTCCACCTATATTGTACTGCGCGAACTACTTACTATCTATACACCCCTTGTGTTATGTACAAGTTTTTTTACTAGTTGTTTCCCTTCGTTTGTCAACACCGATCAGCTGCTTGCAGGGATGCCTGATTTCATCAAAATATTTGAAAATGAATCGTCACAATAAATTATTGGATAACGTTGATAATATATTTAACTTTTTCGCGATGTTGGAAGGTAACCATTTATTCGACTCAACGTTGTTCATCTAGACTATTTTTATTGTGTTGGTAGTTTTCACCCGAAATTAAGTGGCGGCAGACCAGAAGCAAGTAAATATTGTAACAAAACGGGTTCGATTTTGTATTGCGTTGGAGGATGAGAAGTAGGCACAATTATGTATATAGTTTTGGCAATATGTATTAAATCTGTATCCTGCATGAAATTCGCATGGACGTATACAAATCAATACATTACAGGTAATTATGTATGAATGGCAACTCTGTTGGTAAATGAAAAAATTAAACACAGTCTAGATGACAGACAGGATGTTTCTGATAGGGTAACGTGGCGCCATCATGACACATGTGAGTATTGTCCCAAATAAGGGAATATTCGAAATGACCGTTAAAATGATTGAAGAATCTAATTTGAGTGTCCTGTCTGTTAGTCTGTGCTTCTATAGCACTATCTTCCATATATACTGGAATGTTGTACTTGATATTTTCATGCTCCACATAGTGCACATTATTATTGTCTTTAGCGAATTGAATTGCATCCAACTCTTTATAGAACTGGATATAAACAACATTATTGGTCTTATTGCATTGAAGTAAATGCACACGTTTAATGTCAAGATGCATTTGCTCCTTAAGCAAACCTTCAAGTTCTCGTAACGAAGGTCGAATTTTGCACTGTCTGAAGTCAACAATAATTGTATTCTTTCGTACCGGCGGTAGCTTTTGTTCGTTTGGTTCACTCATTTTCGAGGTCTATTGTTCACTACACAATACTGTACTTGGTTTCTTCTGTCCCCAACGTAAGCGGTTTTGTTTTATCGACTGACTTGGATGAGATGTGAACCCGAACTGAAGCTATCGGAAATATAATCAGGAATTTGTGATGATTTTCAACAGCATGAGAAAACTATAAATAATTGAAAAACAAAGTTTTCTAAAAGTTTTGGGTATAATGAGGAAAATTCATCACGCTTTCTTGACATTTTCGCACCCGGACGACGGTTTTGAGATTGTCAAGCACATATCAGTACCGATTATGTACTGGACGAGTATAAAAGGTAAACTTCGATTGAAAATCGTTCATTTCTTTTAGTTCTTCAGACGGAACTGAATGTGGCGATGAGATTCTCCCACCAACATCAGTAAGAACAAACCAAGTATAAAGCGTGAAACGCTTAGATCGTGCTTTTATTTAGACTTCGATCGTCGGGAGCAGCAGTTGCCAGTAATTAGCGCAGACTTTTAGCATGTTACAAAACCTCAAACTCTTGGTCGTGTTTTCATTTGGACTCCGGTCATCAAGTGGAGCAGTCGGCAATGAAAGCAGACTATTTGCGTGGTATAAAGCCTCAAATGCTTAGGTCATGCTTTCATTTGGACTTAGATCGTCGGGAGGAGAACTTAGTGAAATTATGTTTCAGGAACTTAGCACCGGCTCAGTTTAGGTGCATCGTTGCAAATTTTAGTAGTGAAAAGGGGGAAGGCTGGCATAATTAATACTGGTGATCAGCTAATTGATATTCGAAAGTAAGAAGAAAGCGTTTCAGTTATATTCGTATTCACGGCATCCAGTTATGTCTGTGACATTACGCACCCGAACTTTTTTTCTTATATAAATATTTATTGAAATATGAGTTAAAATTAAATTATTATGATTTAAATTGGATGTTCAGCCACAAGTGGTGACTTTTCAGCCCGATTACTTACATGATTTATTATTACCATTAAGACATCATTTGTTGCCACATTTCTGTGATTTTTGTGCAGGAAAAATTGTAAACCAACTTGTGTAGTGTAATGGAAAAAAGGAACTTATATACTAACTTAATAACTAATACAGAGAACGAATCGATTCAATTGGAGATTGCATCTAGTTTTGTCGGAATTTGCTTAATATTATGTGACATTATATCTAATGGTTCTATGTTTGTGAGTCTGTGTAACTCATTTATATTATACCAGGGAGGACGCTTCAAAATCATTTTCAGAATTTTATTCTTAATTCTTTGAAGCGTTTTCTTCCTGATGGAACAACAACTTGACCAAATTGGTACTGCAGAAAGCATGGTCATGAAAATTTGTTTATAAATTAATAATTTGTTCTTTAGACAGAGCCCTGAATTTCGGTTTATAAGAGGATATAAACATTTAATATATTGATTACACTTTGCCTGGATTTTTTGTCAAACGTTAAACCTAAGTATTTTGCTTGATCAGACCATGGCAATTCCAATGCATTCAATTTGATAATGTGATTATTGTTTGGTTTAAGAAAAGAAGCTCTTGGTTAATTAGGAAAGATAATTAATTGAGTTTTCGTTGCATTTGGTTTATTTTTTCATTTTGACAGATAATAACAGAAAATATTTAAACTTCTTTGTAGACGACTGCAGATTACTCTTAGACTTCAACCTGTGGCTAACAGACTTGTTTCGTCACAGAATAGCGATTTCTGACAACCAACGGGTAGATTTGGAAGATAATGATGTGAAAATATTATAGGTACTTATATTATTAGAGCTATGGTGCAGAACTAGGGATGTCGGATTTTTTTTGAATTACTTACGATTATTGAATTATCGAGTAATTCAAAATATCAGACATCCAGTCATTATACCACGCAAATAGTCTGCTTTCATTACTGATTTTTTTCACCATTGAATTCTACTATAGGTATGTCTATCATTTCACTATACAGATACACATTCAGTATGTATCTCACAACACTTTTAAAACATGTGTAATAGACGTGACAGGTTACTTGGGAATGCCAAACTCCCGCTCTGTAGGTGCTTTTCCTAATCGAACACATGATATATGAAACCATCTATCACACGCGACCAACGTGTCTTTGTTATTGGTTTCGACACATAGCCTACATTGACATTTCTTGTAGTTAGTGTACGTTACCGGAATTTTGAAGCGAAGTTGTTCTCTCTCGGTGTACGGTGTACTACTTATTGCAAAAGTCTTTTTTTACAGATGTGCTTCATTCAACGGCCTGATGAAGACGTCCTTTCTAGTTCGAATTAACCTTCCGAATTGAGACATGACCCATTAGATGTATTCTGGTGGAGAACTCCTTCCTTCCCTCTAGTTTCAGGTATGGACCTTGAAACTTATTTCGAACGCTCGAGGTTATAATCTCAGATAATGCAACTCAGTTCGTTGGAAATGAGTTCCAGGCTCTTCTTCAGCGGAGGGGCATACCACAGACTATCAGACAGGACACTCAAATTAGATTCTTTAATCATTTTAACGGTCATTTCGAATATTCCTTTAGTTTGGACAGTACTCGCATATGGCATGATGGCGCCACGTTACCCTATCAAAAACATCCTGTCTGTCATCTGGACTGTGTTTATTTTTTCATTTACCAACAGAGTTGCCATTCATACAGAATTATCTCTAATGTATTGATTTGGATGCAGATTTATTCCATATCGTCAAAACTATATACTGAATTGTGCCTACTTCTCATTCTTCAACGCAATATAAAATCCAAACCGTTTTATTACAAAAATAGTCTTGAAGAACAACGTTGAGAAAAATAAATGGTTACCTTCCAACATCGCTAAAAAAGTTAAATATATTATCAACGTAATCCAATAATTTATTGAGACGATTCATTTTCAAATATTATGACTAAATCAGGCATCCCTGCAAGCAGCTGATCGGTGTTAACAAACGAGGGGGAACCAACTAGTAAAAAACTGGGTATGGCGAATATAATGTCCTTTTTTCATTAATTCCACTCGCTCGGTTCCAGTGTTTTGCCTTGACAATTGATCAATGAAACGGTTTTGTGAAGTTTGGTTTGCACGCTTGCTGCTCTGAAAAGAAAACGGGTGCAAAATAGTTGCCCGCGAATTGCCCCGAAAGTGCATTTGTTTCGTGCGGTGCAAATCAATGCAACACAATGCACCTGTTTTGATTGCCCGACTGCACGAAAAGTGCACGAATCGAGCAAAACACTCCACGAGTGTTCTCAATGAAAAACGACATAAGAATCGTTGACGCTTGATGGAAGATCATGCACACGCATTTCTATCACAGACTAACAGACATGACAGTATGAGTAAATTCTTATAAAAATAATTTATCGTGATGCACTAGTTCCACCTATATTGTACTGCGCGAACTATTTACTATCGGTACACCCCTTGTGATATGTACAAGTTTTTTTCACTAGTTGCTTTCCCTTCGTTTGTCAACACCAATCAGCTGCTTGCAGGGATGCCTGATTTCATCAAAATATTTGAAAATGAATCGTCACAATAAATTATTGGATTACGTTGATAATATATTTAACTTTTTTAGCGATGTTGGAAGGTAACCATTTATTTTTCTCAACGTTGTTCTTCTAGACTATTTTTGTTATAAAACGGTTTGGATTTCATATTGCGTTGAAGAATGAGAAGTAGGCACAATTCTGTATATAGTTTTGACGATATGGATTAAATCTGCATCCAAATCTATACATTAGAGATAATTCTGTATGAATGGCAACTCTGTTGGTAAATGAAAAAATAAACACAGTCCAGATGACAGACAGGATGTTTTTGATAGGGTAACGTGGCGCCATCATGCCATATGCGAGTACTGTCCAAACTAAAGGAATATTCGAAATGACCGTTAAAATGATTAAAGAATCTAATTTGAGTGTCCTGTCTGATAGTCTGTGGTATGCCCCTCCGCTGAAGAAGAGCCTGGAACTCATTTCCAACGAACTGAGTTGCATTATCTGAGATTATAACCTCGAGCGTTCGAAATAAGTTTCAAGGTCCATACCTGAAACTAGAGGGAAGGAAGGAGTTCTCCACCAGAATACATCTAATGGGTCATGTCTCAATTCGGAAGGTTAATTCGAACTAGAAAGGACGTCTTCATCAGGCCGTTGAATGAAGCACATCTGTAAAAAAGACTTTTGCAATAAGTAGTACACCGTACACCGAGAGAGAGAACAACTTCGCTTCAAAATTCCGGTAACGTACACTAACTACAAGAAATGTCAATGTAGGCTATGTGCCGAAACCAATAACAAAGACACGTTGGTCGCGTGTGATAGATGGTTTCATATATCATGTGTTCGATTAGGAAAAGCACATACAGAGCGGGAGTTTGGCATTCCCAAGTAACCTGTCACGTCTATTACACATGTTTTAAAAGTGTTGTGAGATACATACTGAATGTGTATCTGTATAGTGAAGTGATATACATACCTATAGTAGAATTCAATGGTGAAAAAAATCAGCAATGAAAGCAGACTATTTGCGTGGTATAATGACTGGATGTCTGATATTTTGAATTACTCGATAATTCAATAATCGTAAGTAATTCAAAAAAAATCCGACATCCCTAGTTCTGCACCATAGCTCTAATAATATAAGTACCTACAATATTTTCACATCATTATCTTCCAAATCTACCCGTTGGTTGTCAGAAATCGCTATTCTGTGACGAAACAAGTCTGTTAGCCACAGGTTGAAGTCTAAGAATAATCTGCAGTCGTCTACAAAGAAGTTTAAATATTTTCAGTTATCTGTCAAAATGAAAAAATAAACCAAATGCAACGAAAACGTAATTAATTATCTTTCCTAATTAGCCAAGAGCTTCTTTTCTTAAACCAAACAATAATCACATTATCAAATTGAATGCATTGGAATTGACATGGTCTGATCAAGCAAAATACTTAGGTTTAACGTTTGACAAAAAACTCACTTTCAAGGATCACATTGAAGGAATCCAGGCAAAGTGTAATCAATATATTAAATGTTTATATCCTCTTATAAACCGAAATTCAGGGCTCTGTCTAAAGAACAAATTAATTTATAAACAAATTTTCAGACCAGTCATGCTTTCTGCAGTACCAATTTGGTCAAGTTGTTGTTCCATCAGGAAGAAAACGCTTCAAAGAATTAAGAATAAAATTCTGAAAATGATTTTGAAGCGTCCTCCCTGGTATAATATAAATGAGTTACACAGACTCACAAACATAGAACCATTAGATGTAATGTCACATAATATTAAGCAAATTCCGACAAAACTAGATGCAATCTCCAATTGAATCGATTCGTTCTCTGTATTAGTTATTAAGTTAGTATATAAGTTCCTTTTTTCCATTACACTACACAAGTTGGTTTACAATTTTTCCTGCACAAAAATCACAGAAATGTGGCAACAAATGATGTCTTAATGGTAATAATAAATCATGTAAGTAATAGGGCTGAAAAGTCACCACTTGTGGCTGAACATCCAATTTAAATCATAATAATTTAATTTTAACTCATATTTCAATAAATATTTATATAAGAAAAAAAGTTCGGGTGCGTAATGTCACAGACATAACTGGATGCCGTGAATACGAATATAACTGAAACGCTTTCTTCTTACTTTCGAATATCAATTAGCTGATCACCAGTATTAATTATGCCAGCCTTCCCCCTTTTCACTACTAAAATTTGCAACGATGCACCTAGACTGAGCCGGTGCTAAGTTCCTGAAACATAATTTCACTAAGTTCTCCTCCCGACGATCTAAGTCCAAATGAAAGCATGACCTAAGCATTTGAGGCTTTATACCACGCAAATTGTCTGCTTTCATTGCCGACTGCTCCACTTGATGACCGGAGTCCAAATGAAAACACGACCAAAGGTTTGAGGTTTTGTAACATGCTAAAAGTCTGCGCTAATTACACCAATTGTCAACACCAATCAGCTGCTTGCAGGGATGCCTGATTTCATCAAAATATTTGAAAATGAATCGTCACAATAAATTATTGGATAATGTTGATAATATATTTAACTTTTTCGCGATGTTGGAAGGTAACCATTTATTTGACTCAACGTTGTTCATCTAGACTATTTTTATTGTGTTGGTAGTTTTCACCCGAAATTAAGTGGCGGCAGACCAGAAGCAAGTAAATATTGTAACAAAACGGGTTCGATTTTGTATTGCGTTGGAGGATGAGAAGTAGGCACAATTATGTATATAGTTTTGGCAATATGTATTAAATCTGTATCCTGCATGAAATTCGCATGGACGTATACAAATCAATACATTACAGGTAATTATGTATGAATGGCAACTCTGTTGGTAAATGAAAAAATTAAACACAGTCTAGATGACAGACAGGATGTTTCTGATAGGGTAACGTGGCGCCATCATGACACATGTGAGTACTGTCCCAAATAAAGGAATATTCGAAATGACCGTTAAAATGATTGAAGAATCTAATTTGAGTGTCCTGTCTGTTAGTCTGTGCTTCTATAGCACTATCTTCCATATATACTGGAATGTTGTACTTGATATTTTCATGCTCCACATAGTGCACATTATTATTGTCTTTAGCGAATTGAATTGCATCAAACTCTTTATAGAACTGGATATAAACAACATTATTGGTCTTATTGAATTGAAGTAAATGCACACGTTTAATGTCAAGATGCATTTGCTCCTTAAGCAAACCTTCAAGTTCTCGTATCGAAGGTCGAATTTTGCACTGTCTGAAGTCAACAATAATTGTATTCTTTCGTACCGGCGGTAGCTTTTGTTCGTTTGGTTCACTCATTTTCGAGGTCTATTGTTCACTACACAATACTGTACTTGGTTTCTTCTGTCCCCAACGTAAGCGGTTTTGTTTTATCGACTGACTTGGATGAGATGTAAACCCAAACTGAAGCTATCGGAAATATGATCAGGAATTTGTGATGATTTTCAACAGCATGAGAAAACTATAAATAATTGAAAAACAAAGTTTTCTAAAACTTTTGGGTATAATGAGGAAAATTCATCACGCTTTCCTGCCTTTTCCGCACCCGGACGACGGTTTTGAGATTATCAAGCACATATCAGTACCGATTATCTACTGGACGAGTATAAAAGGTAAACTTCGATTGAAAATCGTTCATTTCTTTTAGTTTTTCAGACGGAACTGAATGTGGCGATGAGATTCTCCCACCAACATCAGTAAGAACAAACCAAGTATAAAGCGTGAAACGCTTAGTTCGTGCTTTTATTTAGACTTCGATCGTCGGGAGCAGCAGTTGCCAGTAATTAGCGCAGACTTTTAGCATGTTACAAAACCTCAAACCTCTGGTCGTGTTTTCATTTGGACTCCGGTCATCAAGTGGAGCAGTCGGCAATGAAAGCAGACTATTTGCGTGGTATAAAGCCTCAAATGCTTAGGTCATGCTTTCATTTGGACTTAGATCGTCGGGAGGAGAACTTAGTGAAATTATGTTTCAGGAACTTAGCACCGGCTCAGTTTAGGTGCATCGTTGCAAATTTTAGTAGTGAAAAGGGGGAAGGCTGGCATAATTAATACTGGTGATCAGCTAGTTGATATTCGAAAGTAAGAAGAAAGCGTTTCAGTTATATTCGTATTCACGGCATCCAGTTATGTCTGTGACATTACGCACCCGAACTTTTTTTCTTATATAAATATTTATTGAAATATGAGTTAAAATTAAATTATTATGATTTAAATTGGATGTTCAGCCACAAGTGGTGACTTTTCAGCCCTATTACTTACATGATTTATTATTACCATTAAGACATCATTTGTTGCCGCATTTCTGTGATTTTTGTGCAGGAAAATTGTAAACCAACTTGTGTAGTGTAATGGAAAAAAGGAACTTATATACTAACTTAATAACTAATACAGAGAACGAATCGATTCAATTGGAGATTGCATCTAGTTTTGTCGGAATTTGCTTAATATTATGTGACATTACATCTAATGGTTCTATGTTTGTGAGTCTGTGTAACTCATTTATATTATACCAGGGAGGACGCTTCAAAATCATTTTCAGAATTTTATTCTTAATTCTTTGAAGCCAAGTTGGTGGAAAGAACAAATCGAATAATAAATGCTTGTTTGCGTACTTATGTACAACAAGATCAGCGATTATGGGACTCGAAAATTTCGGAGCTAGAAGAAATGATAAATACAACGGTTCACTCTTCGTCAGGTCTGCCTCCCTATCGGATCGTGTATGGTCATGGAAAAGTTACGCAAGGAACAGAACATCGCCTCGAAAGACACAATAAGGACGTATCACTTGAAAAAAGAGATCAAATCCGTAGAAAACTGAATGTAAGTTTTCAAAAGAAATCCTCAGCGGTGGACCATTATTACGCCAAGTATGGGTTTCTGTATACTCCTTGTACAATAGTCCCACGAAGAGGGATAAATTCAAATGAAGTGGCTGATGAAAATGGTAAAAATCTCAGTGTTTTTTCTGCAGCCGACCTCCGTCCTGTTGATAGCATGTGGTATTGAGCTGGGCTAAAATAAAGAGAAATTAATAAACAGAACATCATTACGTTCACGCAAAAGAAAGAATCTGCGACACATGTGCCAGTTTACAGCAAACTATTACGCAGCGATCATGCTAAGAGTCATCAGTAAACCTGGTTTTGGGATTCTTCACTATTCCGTAAGCAGATCAGTTTTATCATTCGACCAGCTTCAGCTGAAATGTATTTCTTCAGTAAATTCAACGTAAATTAACCTCACTTTTCTTACAATTTTTAGTGCGAATCCTGCTCGCCCTCAGTACTACGCTTGTAAAGTTTGGAGTTATATTCTAGCACCTAATAAATTCACGATCAGTAACAATTGAAATTATATATTTAAAGTTGGACTTACTGTTATAATGTAATTCAACGTGGAAAGCTAGCAAATGGCAAAAAGGCAAAATAAATTACTAAGCTTCCGTGGTTGTTCACGTTTGTCTCCACATTTACTACTATTCCCTTTCCTTAAATCCGCATTTCATTCCTCCTCGCGCTTTATTGTTCTATCGCTGTCTTTATATTGTTTCGCTGTATGGATTATTAATAATTCTAGGGTAACCAGCGATGCTCGCGATAACATCCCGACCCCCGAAAGACTGCGTGTTTACGCGGTTTTACCAGCATCATTCACGTCCAATACAGCTAGTTTCACAGCCGGTCTCCGAATCTCGCCTTTTGATGTGGACACCACGGCCTGACGAACCCTACCATACTTGCCGGTGATAGTTTTCGATAATCTACCGCGAAACCACTTAGTTCTTCAAGTTATCGTTGGCAAATATTCCTTGATCCACCGCGTCCAAAACATGCCGAACTGATGGCGGATTTGATTCCACCCTCCTTTCAGTGCCGCAGCAGATGTCGTTGGTTCTGCAGGTGGTTGTTTACCGCCACTAGAACAACCAAGCAGAAAATGGTTTGGAGTTAATGACTCTTGATCTGGTGTATCCATAGAGATGTACGTTAATGGTCGTGAGTTAACAATTGCTTCGGCTTCAACGATTAAAGTTTGTAGTCCTTCGTCATCCAATCGTCGATGAGTAGAAATTTGCGACATTGCTGTCATTCTAGGAGGTGTATTGTTGAGCCCGAATAATTTTACATACTTGACAATTCCTGGTCACGCGCTTAACTGCGACTCGTAGGAATGGGATTACGAATCGTTGTCTAAGCTCATTAGTAATTATTTCTGAATTACCGTGATGGTATCTGGTGTGATAATCTTGTATTATCAGCTTAGTCACAGGGTGTCACAGGTACAGCTCTGAGGCGGCTGTCCATTCGCAAAACTCCGAATTCATCTAACACCGGCGAATATGTGTAAATCGAGCTACTTTTATCAACTGTTTGAATTAAGTTGTTAGGGAGCTCTTCGGGTTTTTCTAAGTTCACTATTTCATCTGGAAAGTGCTCCCACTGTATGGCCTTCCAGATTATTCGCTCTACCCGCTGTAACTCTTCTGTTATTAGACGTCCTTTGTATGTCGCAAAGCCAGCACGTGTTAGTTTTAAATTTTCAGCATACCGCAGAACGAACGCCATTGTTCGCAACATAGTGGACCACTTAGAAAAACGACTATATTCCAGTATCTGATGGCGATCTTGTATTGTGCGCTGCGTGAAACACAATCTAATCTCCTCATTTGTACCAAACGATTCAAAGCATTGTTCGGGCCATTCAGTTACGGAATCGTAGAGGAAGGAAGGCCCTCTACACCAGCGACTATTTCCATCAAGGTAAGGACCTTTCCCCCACTTTGTGGCTTCATCATCTACGTTAAGTTTTGATGGCACCCAGCGCCACTGTTGGACTGTGGAAAGTGTTAATATTTCACCGATGCGGTGCGCGATATATTGACGGTACTAGGTTTCTGACTTGATCCATGCCAACACTGTGATCGAGTCGCTCCAATAAACGGTTTTAGAAATCGCGACTCGGTGTTTTTCTACTATGAATTTCGATATACGTGCTCCAAGAACTGCCGCATTCAGCTCAAGGCGGAGAATAGAAATTGGTTTCAGAGGAGCTACTTTGGACTTCGCAGTTACAATAACAGTGTGTATTGTTCCATCGTCGACTAGGTACCGGAAATACGTTGCGCATGCATATGCTGAATCACTGGCATCCACGAAAACGTGCAGTTCAATGTCACTGTACTTTTGTGCTCTTAAACCGTAGTAGCACCGCGGTATTCGAATTTTGCTAACCTTTGGTATCATTTCTATCCACAACAACCACTTTTCAAAAGTCTGCTCATCGATTACGTCATCCCATCCGACTGCCGATCGCCAAATATGTTGAATCAACACTTTCCCATGAACGATAATCATTGTTAGTAGCCCTAAAGGATCGTAGATGGTCATAACACATCTGAGCACTTGTCTTTTTGGTGGTTTTTTATTTTCATCGATGAACTGTTGAATGTCAGCTCGCATTTTTGTTGAAAACCCGAGAAAATCGTCTTGCGGTGTCCAAAGCATTCCTAAGACTCGTTCGGATTCGCTCTCTCCCAGCATCAGATCTTTTGACATAACATTTGACGATCCGCCTAAGACAGCTTGAAGCTCAGGTGAACTACTCAGCCAATTGCGCAGATCAAATCCTGCTTTAGATTGAACCCACTTAACTTGCATGGCCACCTTCCTTGCCTCTTCAAACGAATTGAAACTATCAACATAGTCATCGACGCAATGGCTTTCTATGATTGCCTCGGTTGCCTTTGGAAATTTATCAGCGAATTCTTGTGCATTTTTGTTCTTAATAAATTGAGCGGTGGTTTTGAAGGGTCTTCTCTTCACAGAAATCTTTGAGAGTGACGATCCGCAGGTCTTATTTCAACTTGGTGGAAAATTTCTCTCGCGTCTGCGCTCACTGCGATCGATCCTTCACGAAAACGGAAAAGTACTGCTGGTAAAGATACTAATAAGTCTGGTCCTTTTATCAGCATACTGTTAAGGGACAAACCGTCGACCTTTGCTGCAGCGTCCCAGATAAGTCGTACTTTATTTGGTTTTTTTTCGGGTTAACAATGGCACCTATTGGCAAGTACCAAATTCTTCTAGAGTCGGCCGTCTGCAACTCTTTGCTGCTAGCAGCGTGGGCATTCTACTTTTGCTGGTATTCTCTGATCTGTCGGTGAAGATTTTCTTTTAAGCAAGGCTCCCGACACATTCTTCGTTCCAGGCACTGAAAACGTTTAAGGGCCATATTATAACTATCGGGAAATTCGACGTAATCCTGTTTCCAGAGCAGGCCAGTTTCAAATCTGTCACCGACTCGGATCGTAGTATTCTCTAGAATGGCATCAGCTCGTTTATCTTCCTCGCTTTCGATAGTGATGGCTCTAACAGCGAGGTTTTCCTGACAGAAATACTCCTTGACGACATCGTGGAGTTCCTTCTCTTGTATGTGGAATGTGTGATTTGAATTCGATTTTCCTTCCCCACCGCAAACGGCCCAGCCTAGTCTGGTTTTTATGGCTACTGGTTGACCTTCGCAACCTTCCCTGAACTTAAATGGCATGGAAATGTGTAGATTATTAAGACCAATGATTATCTGCGGATTCGCTGCCTCATAGCTGATCACTGGCAGGCCGCGTAAATTCGGGTTAACAATGGCACCTATTGGCAAGTACCAAATTCTTCTAGGGTCGGCCGTCTGCAACTCTTTGCTGCTAGCAGCGTGGGCATTCTACTTTTGCTGGTATTCTCTGATCTGTCGGTGAAGATTTTCTTTTAAGCAAGGCACCCGACACATTCTTCGTTCCAGGCACTGAAGACGTTTAAGGGCCATATTATAACTATCGGGAAATTCGACGTAATCCTGATTCCAGAGCAGGCCAGTTTCAAATCTGTCACCGACTCGGATCGTAGTATTCTCTAGAATGGCATCAGCTCGTTTATCTTCCTCGCTTTCGATAGTGATGGCTCTAACAGCGAGGTTTTCCTGACAGAAATACTCCTTGACGACATCGTGGAGTTCCTTCTCTTGTATGTGGAATGTGTGATTTGAATTCGATTTTCCTTCCCCACCGCAAACGGCCCAGCCTAGTCTGGTTTTTATGGCTACTGGTTGACCTTCGCAACCTTCCCTGAACTTAAATGGCATGGAAATGTGTAGATTATTAAGACCAATGATTATCTGCGGATTCGCTGCCTCATAGCTGATCACTGACAGGCCGCGTAAATGCGGGTACTTTGTTGCTAGTGTTTCAAATTGAAGCGTTTGCTTAGGAAGCTGCAATTTACTAACGGTTTGTACATTCATGACGAATTGTTTGTTTTTGCCTTGACCTGAAATGTTTATTTTTACTGCCTGGGAATCTTCTTCTTTACGAGTTACATTGTTGGTCCACTTCAATGTTGATGGCCGAATAGATTCAGTTATTCCTAATTTGTCGGCTAAACTACTTTCAATCAATGTTGAATCTGAACCATCGTCCAGAAACGCGAAGGTCTCTGCACCACTGCACCCTTTTTTCCATATGTTACGATGATGGGTAACACCTTGAAGAACATTGTTGATTCTTGTGAACGGTGAGTGTGACTTTCCGACGTCGTAGGACAAGTATTGGATTTGTTCGTACCGGGTCCCTGATTTAATGACTTAACCGTAGAATGCAGTAGGGCATGATGACGATACTGACAACCATCCTGTCCACATTGTGTGGAATTTCTACAAGGTTTGTTGCCAGACAGCTCCGTCCAGACAGCTCCGGCATAATTTTAATGCATGCACAGTCTGCCATCGCTGCTCGACTTCTGATGACTTGAATTCTGGACAATTCTTGACAGCATGTTCGGCTATCTTGCAAACAGGGCAATCTTTATATATTTTGGACAAACCACTTGCTCGCGTTGGCTGTGATAGTTGTACTGATTCTGAATGAGCATAAACGAACGATTTATCTTTCGGTTTTTGTTTTTCACAGTGGCCTACAGTTCGATGCGCTACTTTGCTAGCTGCTCGAACAAGTGTCATAGGAAATTCATTAAAGTATAACAAATCCGCGCAGTCGATACTCTCCTTTTTCAAAGCCCATTGTAGTCTGATATCAGCGGGCAATTTGTCTTCTAGCTCTTGCAACAGCAAAGGGTTAGAAAGGTGCGATCTTTGTTCCACTGCTTCTAAATGTCTGCAGAGGTTGTTAACCGCCATCCCATAGCCTATTAGCATTTCCAGCTTATCAGTCCTCTGGGCTGGCAAAATACGAACTTTTCTCAATAGTGTTTCCACCAAAAGAGCAGGACGACCATAAAGCATCCTAAGATCCTCTATCACTTGAGGTACAGCATCTGGGATTAAGAGGCAACTGCGCATCGACTCTAACGCATGACCTTTCAGGCTGCGCTGAAGGCGCATTAGATTTTCAGCATCGCTGTACCCGCATGCTGATGTTGTGTTATTGAACTGGCTTATAAATAATAGCCATTTCTTTGGGTTTCCCGAAAAGGAAAGTAAGTCACGAGGCATAACATGCCGAGCAGCAATCTGTTGCTGTGTGAGATTTCCGAAAGAATTATGAGGAGAATCAATAGAGCGACGAACTGGATTCGGAGCTAGATTCAACTGTGCTGCATCACGAGTGTTTTTTCCTGCATTTGGAACGAAATTCATCTGTCTTGCACCCAGAGAGCCACTCTCTGTATTGGGATCAAAGTTCAAAGCCAGCTTTGTTGCATTCGTATCTATGTTCTCGCTTTTGCACGAATAACTTTTCACACTACTAGTGGCTCGACATCTATCACCTCTCCACGCGGCTTTTGAATGATGTCTCAATCGTTACCTGTCGGTTGCACTTGGAACATGTGATGTTCGACGATTCGAGGTTAGTGTTTCCAATATGAGATTTCTCCATATCGCTTTTTTGCAAAAACCGAGATTTTCGAGCAACAAAAATTCTGAAGTTTGTTGGGATTCTTCACTATTCCGTAAGCAGATCAGTTTTATCATTCGGCCAGCTTCAGCTGAAATGTATTTCTTCAATAAATTCAATGTAAATTAACCTCACTTTTCTTACAATTTTTAGTGCGAATCCTGCTCGCCCTCAGTACGATCAGTAACAATTGAAATTATATATTTAAAGTTGGACTTACTGTTATAATGTAATTCAACGTGCAAAGCTAACAAATGGCAAAAAGCAAAATAAATTACTAAACTTCCGCGGTTGTTCACGTTTGTCTCCACATTTACTACTATTCCCTTTTCTTACATCCACATTTCATTCCTCCTCGCGCTTTATTGTTCTATCGCTGTCTTTATATTGTTTCGCTTAATAATTCTAGGGTAACCAGCGATGCTCGCGATAACACCTGGGTTAGATGAACTGACTGAGAACCGAATGTTTATCGATCATACATTGGCCAGAAGTAAGAAGAACTCAACGTGCAGCATGAGAGAGCTCCCAAGCTGAATAGAGCGAATGAACGCCACCTAAATTCACAATGAGAGACGCAATCCGGATTGATTAGAATAATAACAATATAATAATACTAATAGTACTGTTGTTGTACCGTTTATTTCTACTATGACACGTCATCACACTTTCACAAAGTCACTATTTTCACAGTCACTATTTTCCCGAAAGTGTATCAAACGTTATAATACAGATACGTATTTCGGAATGTTATTTACATCCTTCTTCAATGTATCGATTTTATAAGTTTCTTTTATACAAATGTAAGTAGGTAGAAAAGTAAGTAGGTAGAAACGTAAGTAGGTAAACCACAAAAGGAACAAAAAATTGAAAAGGAAAAGACAGGTAACAGAAACTGGAAGAAGTTAAGTGTTCTCTATGTTTGTTTTTATCTTGGATATGGTTGGATATTCCACCTATAATATATATATATATATATATATATATATATATATATATATATATATATATATATATATATATATATATATATATATATATATATATATATATATATATATATATATATATATATATATATATATATATATATATATATATATATACATATATATATACATATATATATTATATACATAAAATAATAGCGAAAAACGTGTGTGTGTTGCTAATGTTCTCTGATATGCTAGGCCGATCTTAAAATCATTCTCTTTGTTCGAAAGATGAGGTTTATGCGGAGGTTTTAGGCTATAATACATAAGGAAAATTCTTCGGGAAAGTAGAGAAAAACTAGAAAATTGGTTCATTTAGAATTGGAAATTTCCTAACCAATGCATGCTAGATCTCCGTTGATTGTTTAGCACGTATCGAGTTATGCAATGTTGATGCCCGCTGGACAGCAAAATATGAATACTAGATTATTAATAAAACCGTTTGGCGCCAAACGAGCTGATTTGTGCAACAATTTCACTGAGCCTACTTGATTCACGTGTTTCTTTATTTCGAATCACATGTTCAATTCACAGTAAGGGCGCCAAATGAACAGCATGCAAGTTTCCATTTTCCGATATATAAATTTGGGTTCAATGCCGTAAAGTCAAATTATAAAACGACTATAAGAAAAGAAAGTGATTAACGTTTTTTTATGATTCGTTGTTTGCCTAAGATTCCAGAAATGTGAATATTATCTTCTTGATAGATATAATTATTGCTGTCACAATGCACTGAGACAACAGAATTGAGGTGTGCGGCCACTTCAAATTAAGACCGTTAACTCAAACACCAAAACTGTTCGGCTCTCTACTTTTTGAAACAATTCCATTCGAATTAGAAGGACATTTTTTCGGCTTAAATTTTTCATAAACATTTCCCATCATTTTCCCCCTTCCCTATACCTTTGAAGGATTTATTGGACGAGATTTTGTGTAATTTTTTCTCGAAACGACCTAAAAATTTCGTCAATTGCTTCGAATTGAAATTTCGGTTATTTATTTGAGTCCAAACGTCTTCAACTAGCCCAAACGTAACTCAAATTATATCAACCCTGAGTACTACGAAATTTCAAATTATTTATATTTGAGTGGCTATGAGCAGTTCCGTCCAATGAACTCGAACCATCCCGTTTGCCTCCTGTTTTTAAATTACATCGATTGAACCGAGATTTGGTAACTCATCGACAGGTTTTACTTATTCGAATAATTCACTCTCATGCTCATAAACCGTCAAACTGTTTTTTTTTGTATTTCGTTTGAATCATTTGGGACTTTTAGGAGCAGGAAAAAACTGCTTTAAAGTGCGAAGTGCACGTGTTTGCCTAATTTGGGGAAAAATGTTGAGATCGAATCAAAAACAATTGTCAGATGATTCATTTTTACAGAACATTCTACCATTCTACTTCA
Source organism: Malaya genurostris (assembly GCF_030247185.1). Taxonomy (NCBI): domain Eukaryota; kingdom Metazoa; phylum Arthropoda; class Insecta; order Diptera; family Culicidae; genus Malaya; species Malaya genurostris. The sequence continues at coordinate 154,277,949 of NC_080571.1, forward strand.
CTGATCGCAAGCAATCATGAGGGTCGTTCGATTATTCTAACTTACGAGTATTCGAAATAATATTCATCCAAAGAAAATTTTTGAGCTGTGAGAAATACACCGGGACAGCTACAGGTACAGAAAAAAGGAACAGCTAAGTTCAGGAAAAAATAAAGAAGGTTCAGGAACAAGTGCAGAAAGTACAAAACCAAGTACAGAAATGAGGGCAACAAGTAAAGGAAGTACTGGCACAATTGAGTGCAGGAAAAGGTACAGAATGTGCAGATGGTACAGATATAAGTACAGAAGTTACAGGACCAAAAACAGAAAATACTGGAGCAGGTATAGAACGTACAGGAACAAATTCTGAAACAAGCACAGAAAGTACAGGAACAAACACACAAATTACAAGGACACAAAGTACAAAATAAAGTGCAATTAATCGAAAATGTCTAGACAACAATTTTGAATGGCAAATTAGAAGAAGAAAAAGTTTCATATTTCAATGATGCCCACTGCTATGTCATTTCAATTTCAACGTCATTTTCTCACCCGTTTAACTTTTCTGTTACCGTCAATAATCGTTATGAGTCTGTAGCGTGCATTTAGAGTTTTTACTATGGGGTGCCTTTTCAAAATTTACCCTCTGAGATAGTGATAAGTTTTTGATCGTGAATATCTATTGTTGTATCTAACGAATCAACATAATTGTTGCTACATGCCATCGGAAATATGATCACAATTTTATGATAAAATTTTCAGTTTTGTGACATAATCTCAAATAATTCAAAATGAAACTTTTCTTAAATGTTTGGTATAAACTAGTATCAAACAGGATAATTCATAAGGCGCGTTTGCCTTTCTCGTATTTTTAAAGCTCATAGCTCAGTGATCTGTGAAAGGATTTATATAATCTAACTACCAATAGAATCGATTTTTTTTTTCAATTTAAACGTGTATAGCAAAAGCATTGAAGTATTTCAATAGTACACTATTGAAAAACCTGTCTCATTTGACCCATGTCAACACCAGCCAATTATACCGCGTTCTGAGGAAGAGAACAAAATATCTGCTGCTGTACAACAAATCGTTCGAGGAAAATATTCCGAACAGTGTTTAATATTGTAGTGAGTTCCACAATTTGGTCCTTCTGAAAGGCAGGAATGAATCCCATACAGCACCCTGGTAGTTTCTGTCAATGAAATGCAAATCCGAAATCGACATTAAAATTCTGTATGCGGCTTTTTTTTATAGCCGTTAGGACCGCCTACAAACGAAATCACATAAAAAGAAACCTCTTAACAAAAATTAAATCAGTTTGGATTCTATCGCCACTGCTAGCAGATGTGTTTTTTGTCGTCTGCACAGCTAGTTTCGCCTCCGACAAGAGCGATTACATCACAGCTGCCAGTCATTTGCATTGGTGATAAAACATCGGTGGAGAGCATTACACAAAATCAGCCGTTCTAATGACTATAAAAGTATTCTAAAGAACTATTAGGATTTGTTGTTCGCAAATCGAAGGTAATTATCCTCAGTTTAGTGCAAATCAAGAACAGTTTGGTTAGACACTTACACTTTGCGCTGTGTGAAATTCACAGTAATCGAGATCAAGTGAAGCCTTCTTTGTTTTTGCGAAAAATGTGAAAAAAGGGAATGCTTGCATAATTCATACAATTGATCAACTAATTGATATTCGGAAGTGTTAAGGAACATGTCAGTTGTTTTCGTATTCACGACATCCAGTTATGTCTCTGACATAACCCACCCGCCTTTTTTTTAGATGGTAAATTGTACGCTGGCTGTTTGCGTTTCGCAAACCATCCGTTTAATATATATTGCACTGTTGTCATCGATATAAAAAGGTTGGGGTCACTATCATAGAGCATTAGAATGATATTTTTCCTCAATAATCATTAAAATCGATAAGTAGTTTTGATTGTCTATATCTAATCTAATATTATTGCGTTACGAAGTGTGCAGGAGTCCGCTAGTAAACTTATAAAACCGATATACAGAAGAAGGATGTAAATAACATTCCGAAATACGTATCTGTATTATTATTGACAGGTGCAGCGACTGGCAACTCGCTTGATCCCGCTTGTGAGAAATTCCGGCCACCGTCAGAAGGCTGGCTGCATTCCGGCTGCTGTCAAAATTATCCAGGCGAAATTGCGTCATTATCTCGCCGTGCGTGTCTTGTTTTTTTCTATCTTCTTCATTTTTCTTTTTTCGACTTCATTTGATATACATTCGACTTCATTTGATACACATGTACGCATGTACACACAAAAAATCAATCATGAGACGAGGTAAATGAGATTTAAATGTCGATATGTTTGGTAGTGGAAAAGCAATATTATTGGCAGTAACATTTTTTATCATTAGTATATATGATGGACAATAACAAAATTGCAAAAAAGTGGCTGTGTGTGAAGCACTACCAGCTACCACAGTATTGAGCGTCCCCTTGTTTATTACAATAAAAAAAAACTTCTCGAGCAATACTGTTCTGGTTGCTAAGGACTTGTTACCAAGTACTCCTAGCAAAGTAAATAAACACATTTTTTTTCAAATCAAATCAAACACGAATAAGGAAGGAGAAAGGTAAACGATATAGCTTATCTATTGACTCGATCCTAATTTGATTTATTAACAGAATACAAGGAATATGCACAAAATCACGAGATGTTCAAGTTATTCTAGAAGAAATTAACAGTAATGACACTACCAATTCAATTAACAATGTGACAAACTTATCCTGTTATAACAAACCTTTTAATCCTTCCTGTAGACGAACCAGAATTTTCTTGCACGGGTAAAGCTAAAATTATTTTCTAAGGTGACGAGTCAACATACCAATTTCAAACCTATAACAGACTCACATGACGAAGACTTAAAAAAATGTTTGAAGAATAAACACAGGAGCTCTGGAAACAAAGAAAAACGATCAGAGAATTTCCTCGCGATGAACCTTCGTGGGCCCCGGCTGCTGATTCACACACAAAATTGTAACTTGTGGTCAGTTTTTGTCATGCATTTATTTTATATTTCAACAACTTTTATGTCCGTCAGAAGATTTTATGTCCTTCAGAAGATTTTATGTCCTTCAGAAGATTTTATGTCCTTCAGAAGATTAAACAGCTACTATTCTACAGCTATATATTACAGACTTGAAACAATTCCTTTCTAATTTGCCAATATAGGAGGCTAGGTACGACAAACTTGTAGTTTATTTTTATTGAAGCTATGAAGTTCGAAGATATCTGATTCTTCTCGAAATTTCAGTACGAAACAATTGCAATGGCCTGGTCTGAAATGTATTGACGATCTTCGGTATGCAAGTCATTTTAATAAGAATAATGATAGTAATAATAATGATAATAATAATAATAATAATACAGATTAATCTGTACATATATGTATGTATAAATAAAATACAGATTAATCTGTATATATGGCAACCCTGTATCGCATGGCATATTTTCACACGACCTGATACTAGCATAAAGATGTGTTCAACATCATCACATTCGCTTTCGCATTATCGTTCGTAATTGAATGTGTTAGTGACGGTACAAATCTGCCTTTTTTCCGGTTTTCGGTGCCATCTAGCTGACGGTGTCTCGTACGTTCAGAGTAGCTGCTTTAACTGAAATGACGCTATTTCTTTTCACATTTTTTTTACATTAAATATTTATTGTTTCTCTTTGGTTACATTTCTGTATGATGTTACATGTCAGTCGGTGTTGAACAGTCGTTCGCACCGCACGCGTATAGCTCTTGGCTCCTGGAATTTTTTTCTGGCTACCTAGAGTTTCATTGATTCAAGGCTTCAGTCTTTTTCAAGGCTACCTGAATCACTAACTAAGTGACTAAGTGATACAAAGAGTGATATTAGAGTGACTAAGTGATACAAAGAGTGATATTAGAGTGACTAAGAAATTAATCAGCCTTTTTTAAGGCTAGCTAGGAGTCTAATCGAAGACTAATTTAGCCTAGTTAATTTAATTTAAAATTTCATTAATTTCAAAAATGCCTGCGTCCAACCGGAAAGGCAACAAGCCTAAGGCTAAAAATAATTCAATACGGAATAAATCACAATCCGTTATTCAACATTTCTCTAATAACATTCACGATCTTATAGAATCTGAATGTAAAAATAAAAGACAACGGACGGATTTCCCTTCCGTTGATCCTATGCCGTCTAACAATATTTACGAGATTCTTCCTGAATCCGATTGTAGCGACATAGAAGAAAATTCTTCAAAAATTCCCAAAATGGACGCTTGTCGTTCTGGGAAGAAACATCAATCTATGCCACCAGTGACGGTGATGATTTCCGACTTCAAAGCATTCCGTACTGAGCTTTCTACTTTTCTCCCGGAAGTAAAAGTCTCATTTCAAATCGGACGAAGAGGAGAATGTCGAGTCTTGGTGGATGGATTGGAAGATTACGAACGTCTTATTCGATATTTGTCCGAAAAACTTCATAAATTTTATTCATATGATATAAAATCAGACAGACCCTTCAAGGCTGTCTTGAAAGGATTATCAAATGATCAAAGTATTGATGAAATTAAAAATGAACTAAAAGAATTGCTTGGTTTTGCCCCTTCCCAAGTAATACTTATGAAAGAAAGAGCGAATGGTACTTCTAAACCACGCTCTGGAATTTCCCATGAACTTTACCTAATACACTTCAATCGAAGTGATGTAAACAATTTGAAAACTTTAGAAAAGGTACGTTTCATTTCCCACATTAAAATTCATTGGGAACATTATAAACGGCATAATCGTATTGCAAACTTAACGCAATGTCGTCGTTGCCAAGGCTTCGGTCATGGAACCAAAAATTGTCATATGGATATACGGTGTTTGAATTGTGGTAAATCGCATTCGAAAGACGTTTGTCCAATGAATGAAACCACTGATAAATTTTCATGTTCAAATTGCAATGGAAATCATAAATCCAATTATTTGAAATGTCCTGTCAGGGAAAAAATTTTAAACGCTCGTTCGCTTCGACAACAAGTCAAATCAACGACCTTAAATTTACAGAACATACCTGAAAATCAAAAAACCGTTACAAATGCCACGCCTAATTCTTTTAAGGCACTGATTTCTTCGAAACAAAATACAGGTACGCCTGCCAATTCGTCTTCTAACGAAAACAATTTATTGACAGGTAGATCGACCTCGTCATCATCTTCTAATGTCAGTTATGCTGGTATATTAGGTAGAAATCTATCACCTATTTCTTCTAATGTAAATAATCAAAACACAGGACCGCCTTGCAGTTCTTCTTCTAACGAAAACAATTTATTAATAGGTAGACCGGCCAAATCATCTTCTTCTAATGGCAGTCTACCTACAAATATTCCTTCAATGCCATTCGCTTCTTTAAATGAAGTCGATTTAGGCGATATAACTGAAAATAAAATGATCTACCTACAAGATCAACTTTTTCAAATGATCATCCAAATGAATTCGACTTCATCACTTTTTGAAGCATTTCAAATCGGATGGAAATTTGCAAATAATATTATAATGAATTTAAAATTTAACAGTGATGTTAAATAATTATTTGAATATTTTAAATTGGAATGCTCGATCTTTGAAATCGAGTGAAGATGAATTTTATAATTTTCTCAAAGTTCACAAAATTCATATTGCCATTGTGACAGAGACTTTTCTTAAACCAAATGTAAAATTGAAAAGTAATCCACATTATGTGGTTCATCGATTTGACAGGTTTACTGGAATGGGTGGTGGAGTTGCCATTTTTGTCCAACGGCAAATTAAACATCGAATTTTACCTTCTTTTAATACTAAAGTTATTGAAAGCTTGGGAATCGAAGTTGAAACCATTCATGGAATTTATTTCATCGCTGGAGCATATTTGCCATTCCAATGCACCGGCGAACAATTAAATTTCTTTAAAGGCGATTTGCAAAAATTTACAAGATATCGATCGAAATGTCATGTCCAGTTGAATTGTAGGCAAAATAACAGTAATGGTAAAATACTTCATAATCAACTCTCAGCTGGTTACTTTACAGTTCTTCATCCCAGTAATCCGACTTGTTTCTCTTCCGTGAAAAACCCGTCTACAATTGATCTGGTTCTAACAGATCAAAGTCACATTTGTAGTGAACCGATTACACATGCTGACTTTGACTCAGATCATCTTCCTGTAACATTCAGACTTTCCAACGAAGCTATAATTAATCCAATTAGTTCTATTTTCAACTATCATAGAGCTAATTGGTTGGATTACAGATCTCACATCGAAAATCATGTGGATCATGAAACTATTTTAGAAAATTCTGCGGACATCGACACAGCAATTGATAATTTGAATCATTATATTATCGAAGCTAGAAATCTTTCAGTTCCCAAAGCTCAAACTAAATTAAATTCTCCTATCATCGATGACAATCTTCAACTGCTCATTCGGTTGAAGAATGTTCGTCGACGACAATATCAACGTTCTCGTGATCCTGCTATGAAAAACATAGTTAAGGATTTACAAAAAGAAATTAAACATAGATTTACTCTTTTGCGAAATGAAAATTTCGCTAAAGAAGTTGAACAAATTAAACCATATTCTAAACCTTTCTGGAAACTTTCTAAGGTTCTTAAGAAACCTCAGAAACCAATTCCTGCTCTCAAGGAAAGAAATCAAATACTTCTTACAAATGGTGAAAAAGCTCAAAAGCTAGCTCAGCAGTTCGAGAGTGTCCACAATTTTAATTTAAACGTTGTGAGTCCTATTGAAAATGAAGTCTTACTAAAATACGATCATATTTCAACCCAAGTGTTATCACACGATGACATTATTGAGACGAATTTTGATGAAATTAAATCAATTATTAGGAAACTCAAAAACATGAAGGCTCCTGGTAATGATGTAATTTTTAATATTCTTATTAAAAATCTTCCCGATGTTGCCTTGAGACTCCTGGTTAAAATGTTCAACAAGTGTTTTTCATTAGCTTACTTCCCAAAAAGATGGAAAAACGCTAAAGTAATTCCTATCCTCAAACCTGATAAAAACCCAGCAGAAACATCAAGTTATCGCCCAATTAGCTTACTTTCTTCTATCAGTAAACTTTTTGAAAAAATTATCTTGTTGAGAATGATGACTCATATAAATGAGAATTCAATTTTTTTTACCAGAGCAGTTTGGATTTCGTCATGAACATTCAACTACTCATCAACTTGTAAGAGTTACGAACATGATAAAAGCAAATAAATCTTCTGGGTTATCCACTGGAGTTGCTCTTCTAGACATAGAAAAAGCATTCGACAGTGTTTGGCACAAAGGTTTAATAGCAAAAATGTCTGATTTCCAGTTTCCTATTTATTTGATCAAAATGATTCAAAATTATTTAACTGATCGTACTCTTCAGGTTAGCTATCAGAATTGTAAATCTGAATTGCTACCCGTACGAGCCGGTGTTCCGCAGGGTTCGAGTGTAGCTCCAATCTTGTATAATATTTTCACTTCTGATCTTCCAAATCTACCCGTTGGTTGTCAGAAATCGCTATTCTGTGACGACACAAGTCTGTTAGCCACAGGTAGAAATCTAAGAGTGATCTGCAGTCGCCTACAAAGAAGTTTAAATATTTTCAGTGATTATCTGTCAAAATGGAAAATTAAACCAAATGCAGCAAAAACGCAATTAATTATCTTTCCTCACAAGCCAAGAGCTTCTTTTCTTAAACCAAACAATAATCACATTCTCAAATTGAATGGCTTGGAATTTACATGGTCTGATCAAGCTAAATACTTAGGTTTAACGTTTGACAAAAAACTCACTTTCAAGGATCACATTGAAGGAATCCAGGCAAAGTGTAATAAATATATTAAATGTTTATATCCTCTTATAAACAGAAATTCTAAGCTCTGTCTAAAAAACAAATTGTTAATTTATAAACAAATTTTCAGACCAGCCATGCTTTATGCGGTACCAATTTGGTCAAGCTGTTGTTCCACCAGGAAGAAAACGCTTCAAAGGATTCAGAATAAAATTCTGAAAATGATTTTGAAGCGTCCTCCCTGGTTTAGTACAAATGAGTTACACAGACTCACAAATATAGAACCATTAGATGTAATGTCACATAATATTATAAGCAAATTCCGACAAAAATCGATGCAATCTTCAATTGAATCGATTCGCTCTCTGTATTAGTTAGTAAGTTAGTATATAAGTTCCTTTTCCCCATTACACAATACAAGTAGGTTTAGAATTTTCCCTACACAAAAATCTCAGAATTGCAGAAGCAAATGATGTCTTCATGGTAATAACCAAATCATATATATATATATATATATATATATATATATATATATATATATATATATATATATATATATATATATATATATATATATATATATATATATATATATATATATATATATATATATATATATATATATATATATAACAGGGCTGAAAAGTCACCACTTGTGGCTGAACACCCAATTTAAATCTTAATAATTTAATTTTAACTCATATTCCAATAAATAGTTATTTAAAAAAAAAAAAAAATGATGTTACATGTCAAGTGATGTAGTAGTGTTACCTTTCATCTTTTAATTTACGTTAATTTACTAGTTAATTATGTTTGATTAAATTTCTTTTTAACAGTTTAACTGAGAGACAGTTTGATTTATATATTTGACGCTATTTCTCACATCACATTTCATTTTATACCTGCTACTGGTAACGGTGTAGGGACCTTCCAGAACGGGAAAGAGTGAGACGATATAAAAGAAAGAGTTAGTATAGCAGCAGCCAGTAATAATGAATTGGCTGTCGAGCTGTTAACAGCATTTGTGGAATTTTTACGCAGAAACACGCACACAGGAGGAAGAGTTAAGGGCAAGGCAAAGTCCCGCTCGAACCGTGCTGGTCTGCAGTTCCCAGTTGGCAAAATCCATCGTCTGCTCCGAAAGGGAAACTACGCCGAGCGTGTCGGTGCCGGTGTATCGGTCTATCTGGCGGCAGTGATGGAGTACTTGGCTGCCGAAGTGTTGAAATTGGCCGGTAATGCTGCCCGTGACAACAAGAAAACGAAAATCATCCCTCGCCATCTGCAGCTGGCCATCCGTAACGATGAGGAGTTGAAAACCCCGTCCTTTTCAGGACGACCACATCACTGTGATAAAGAAATATTTAGGATTGCTTTAAGTTTAGCCAGTTCTGATACGCCTGGAAAGTAGAATGCGCAAATCAAAGGGAAACATTTGTTCATCTCTTTCATTTGTTCAAATTGTTCAATTCTGTTTCGCACGTCATATTTGTATACTAGTATAAAGATATGTTCAAAATCATCACTTTCGTTTTCGCAATGCCGTTCGTAATTGAATGTGTTAGTGACGGTGCAAATTAATTTAGCTTCCATCTTGATGAATCTTTTGGTAGGAAATATTGAGATCTGGTTCTCGTGTGTGTCTTGTTTCAGCAATGTGCTTTGCTGGACTTTTTGGTTGCCTTTCTACCGATTTTCGGTTTCTCGTGCATTCATATCGGGAAACAGTGAGACGACAGGTCCTCGATGTTGCTCTCGTGTGTATTGTTTGGGGAACTGTTGCTCAGCAAATAGTAGGAAAAATGAACCACTCAACTTTTATATGAATGCTCTTGTATAGATTCAGAATCTCGCGTTCTGATTGGCTGGTGCTTTCATGGGTTAAATCAAACAGGTTTTTCAATAGTGTACTATTGAAAAACTTCAATGTTGTTGCAATATACGTTCAAGTTAAAAATTTTCGATTCTATTGGTAGTTGGATTATATTAATCCTTCTACAGATCACTGAGCTATGAGCTTTCAAAATACGAGAAAGACAAACGCGCCTTATGAATCATCTTCCTTTCAGAAAAAGTTCAATTTTGAATTATTTGAGATTATGTCACATAACTGAACATTTCATCATAAAATTGTGATCATATTTCCGATGGCGTGTAGCAAGAATTATGTTGATTCATTAGATATAACATGAGATATTCACGATCAAAAACTTATCACTCTCTCAGAGGGTAAATTTTGAAAAGGCGCCCCATAGTAAAGTAAGTCGTATTCACGACAAACAGGAAACAGAAAGAATTTCCGTCTAACGAATTAAATTAAAAAACCTATTTTAATCCACCTAGTGGTGTAATGATGCCTTTCTCATGTACATATAACATTGTGGTATTCTATTCAAAATTTTTCTCTTCGATTTTTGAAAGAAACCAAAAGATTGTTTGTGCATTAACTAGTATAACATATAGAATAAAACAGTGCTTTGATTGCGTAGGTCATCCTTAAGAAAACGAAGTGGGTTCACTATTATATGCACTTCCGGCACCGGAACCCGAAAACCGGTATAATCAAAGTCGGTTCGTACGGCCACCAACTAACATGGCATACAAACTTTACTAGTACGCACTCTAAATTACGATTCAAATGTTTGCTGCATCCGAAAATATGCAGTATTTTTTGTAAGGACCATAAGACCTTTCACTTGACCCTAAGAATGGGACTAACGGTTTAGAGTAGAGTTTATGACATTTTTTACGGTCTTTGTTTCGCCGGTTTAAGTGACGGTGTACAATATTGAACACACTTTACCCTATAGCTCCGAAACCGGAAGTCGGATCCGGATGAAATTCAGGAATTCTACATGGAACCGGAAGACCTTTTATTTGAATCTAAGTTTGTGGAAATCGGCCGCACCATCGCTGAGAAAAGTGAGTGAGATTCATTTTGGTATATATGACCACTGTTTCCGGTACTTCCGGAACCGGGAACCAGGATAGCCGGAATCGGTTTGTTTAGTTGCCTACTGATAATGACTTTCGATTTGTGTAGTTTTGAGACCAGTTTAGAAAATTTTTTACGTCTTTTGTTTCGCCGGTTCAAGTGAGATCCATTTTGGTATATATGAACTTTATTTCCGGTACATCCGGAACCAGATACCGGGAACCAGGATAGCCGGAATTCGTTTGTTTAGTTGCCTACTGATAATGACTATCGATTTGTGTTGTTTTGAAACCAGTTTAGAATTTTTTTTACGTATTTTGTTTCGCCGGTTTAAGTGACGGTGTACAATATTGAACACATGTTACCCTATAACTCCGGAACCGGAAGTTGGATCAGGATGAAATTCAGAAATTCCATATGAACCCGGGAGACCTTTCATTTGAATCTAAATTTGTGGAAATCGATCAAACCATTGCTGAGAAAAGTGAGTGAGATCCATTTTAGTATATATGACCACTATTTCCGGCACTTCCGGAACCAGATACCGGGAACCAGGATAGCCGGAATCGGTTTGTTTAGTTGCCTACTGATAATGACTGTTGATTTGTGTAGTTTTGAGACCAGTTTAGAAATTTTTTTACGTTTTGCCTTTCTCATATAGAAAGGCTATGTAATCACTGTGAAAATCGACTTTTTAACAGAGGCCCGGAGGGCCGAATGTTATATACCATTCGACTCAGCTCGACGAACTGAGCAAATATCTGTGTGTGTATGTGTGTGTATGTAACAAAAATATGCACTCACTTTTCTCAGAGATGGCTGAACCGATTTCCACAAACAAAGATTCAAATGAAAGGTCTCATAGTCCCATAGCCTGCTATTGAATTTCATTCCGATCCGACTTCCGGTTCCGGAGATATAGGATGATATGTACCAAAAAAGTGGAAAAAATGTGCACTCACTTTTCTCAGACATGGCTGAACCGATTTTCACAAACTAAGATTCATATAAAAGGTATTATGGTCCCATAGCTTGCTATTGAATTTCATTTGAATGTAACTTCCGGTTCCGGAGTTATATGGTAATATGTAAAAATTTGAGAAAAAGTTTACACTCAATTATCTCTAGAACAGCTCAACCGATTTTTGCAAACTAAAATTCAAACGAAAGGTCTTATGATATCCTAAAAATTTGTGGAACATTTTATCATTATCCGAGTTCCGGTTTCGGAACTAATGCGTGATAAGTGGAAAATTACCAATTTTATTAGTATTTTTCCACGAAAGATGGTTGAAAACAGGTACAAATCCCATAAAACTGTCTGATAAATTCTTCTAGTTTGCAGAGCTTGTTAGTTTGTGGGCATGAAAACTTTGGTCCCCTCTTTTCCTGTTCCGAAAGCACCGAAAGTGGAGAAGAAACACTCCTAAAACTAAATTCACTTTGATTTCTCTGCGATGCTTGAACCGATTTTCGAAAATCTTGATTTGAATTAAAGTTCATACTGTCTTTAAACCTACTGTGAAATTTCATCCGGATCCGACTTCCGGTTCCGCAGTTGCAGGGCGATGAGTGTCAAAGTTTTCAAATCGCCATATAGAATGGCAATATGTACAACACCGAAAGAAGAAGAAAACACAAAACGAACAAGGCGTGCTTTGTTCTATTTCGTACACGTTGTGTGGTGATGTCAATAATAATAATTATAATAATAATAATATTAATAGTAGTAATAATAATAGTAATAATGAGATAGTAAGTATAGGTTTAACTACTTTCAAAACTGTTTCAATTTGTAGCTCATATTTGTTGGTAGTAAACGAACCAACTTCGGCTATTCCGTTTATCTGAATCCGGTTTCGGAAGAATTGGAAATAGTGATCAAAACTGCAAGAAGGATCTCACTCACTTTTCTTGGAGATGGCCACATCGATTTTCACAAACCTATAGGTTCAAAAGAAAAGTCTTACAGTTTCATACGGAATTCCTTAGTTTGTTGTGGATACTACTTTCGGTTCCGGAAACTACAGGGTAAACAGGTTTTATAAAGTTTGTGAGATTAGATCCGAACAAATTATCCTATTTCTATTTAATAAACAGTTGTTTTTGCGAATTTCACGATTATATTTGTGGTGTAATGAGTAATATGAGAAAGGCATCATTACACCACTAGGTGGATTAAAATAGGTTTTTGTCGTGAATACGACTTACTTTACTATGGGTGCCTTTTCAAAACTAGCCATATGGAAGAATGGGCAGAACTTAATCGTGAATATCTCGACTTGTATTAATGGCAGCATCATAATTCTTTCACTATTTCATCAAAAATATGATCAGCAATTTGGGATAAAATTTTGAACAATGTGAGATAACCACAAATAACTCAAAAATTAGGTTTTCTCAAAATTTGAAAACAACGCGGAAATCTCTTTACTTTCGCTTGGGGTTTTCGCGCAAGGACGACGATTTTGAGGTAGTCAGGCAGATATGTTCAACCGACTGCGTATAAAAGGGGAACCGTGGTCGAAAATCGATTATTTCTTCATGTGCGTTGAAAGGAAACTGTCGTCGTGGGAATGATTTAATCAACCAGCAGCTTCGGAGAGTGCACCTTCTGTCTGGTTAAAAGCCTCAAACGCTCAAGTCGCAACTCTCATTTGGGCTTCAGTCGTCCGGTGGAGCAGATGGCAATGAAAGCAGGCCTTTTGCGTGGTATAAAGCCTCAAACGCTTAGGTCGTGCTTTCATTTGGACTTCAATCGTCAGGTGGAGCAGTCGTCAATGCTTTCATTTGGACTTCGGTCGTCAGGTGGAGCAGTCGCTGGTAATAAGAGCAGGCCTTCATCGTTGTACAAAACCTCAAACCCTCTTCGAAGAAGATCGATTACATCATCCTGTTAGTGGTCGTTTGCCTTTGAGCAAAATACAACGGAAAATGGAAAACAATGTGGAACATTATGCAAAATCAATCATTTTAATGGCTCTAAATGTTACCTAAAGAACTATAAAGATTTCTTCTTTGAAAAATCGAAAATTAAAATTATCAGTGCAGTGCAAATCTAAGATAATTTGATCAGGTTTTTGCAATTTTCACAGTTCTAAATTCGCAACAGTGTTTAAAATCGTTTTAATCCCATCAGTGTTTAATATATTAGAAAATTATACCATTTGGCTCTTCTAGGATGCCAGAAATTAATCCCGTACAGCATTTTGATAGTATCTTTTACTAAAATATTGAAATCCGAAATGAAATAATCGACATCAAAATACTCTAAGGTGCCATTTAGAACCATAATTTTATACCCAAAGAATTATGCGAAATTTTACTTCACTATACTGTATACGGCGAATTTTTCATCCAGTTGTAGTTTGTAGTAAACTTTCTGCAGATTTGCTATATGAAATATAGCACCGGCTTAGAAGCCATTCATTTCGTATTTGGCTGTTGTTGTCATCGTGTTCATTATGGTGCGATCGATGAATCTCCAAGCGAAATACTAAGCTTGTTACCGCAAGCGGAAGAAGCAGGATACTGCAACAAAACACATATCAGTATCGCACCCACGGACAACAGGTCAGCCAAGAAATAGATGACGGAAGTCAATGGTATCCATCGGAATTTGAACTCAACTCGTCACTCTTCATCACGGACGCCTTCATAAAGGGTTCTTTTCATAAGCAACAATATTTTATTATAAAGAACTGTATTGGATATTTCGTAATACTTGTGCGTCAGAATGTTTAATGTAACTAATCTGTACTGTAGCTTATCGATCAACTAATTTATATTCGGAAGTATAAAGTAAAAGTGTTAGCTTTATTCGTATTCACGACATCCAGTTATGTCTCTGACATTACACACCTGTGCTTTTTGTTTCGCCGGTTTAAGTGACGGTGTACAATATTGAACACACTTTACCCTATAACTCCGGAACCGGAAGTCGGATACGGATGAAATTCAAGAATTCCGTATGGAACCACGAGACCTTTCATTTGAATCTAAGTTTGTCAAAATCGGTTCAGCCATCTCCGAGAAAACCTAGTGAGAAGGAGACTGCTCATTAGTTTGGAGAGATGTAATAATTCCCATAGGACCGGAAATACTATCAGCATTTAAAACTCTTTGCATGGTTTTTACAGTATTCGGTATCGAATGCGAGTCTTCCGACAAACTTTTTTTTAATTTTTTTCATGCTACATGTTTTCAGGTAGAGGCTTTGAGCACTACTGGCAACAAATTTGTAAGCCTCCTTTAAGTGTTAATAAAATGAATTTTTGATTCTGAATGGCGTGTTTATAGTGTTGAGAAATTACAAACAAAATTAATTGACTAGATCTTTAATTACTAATTATTCGGTAATTTATTTTTTCATTTTTTCGTTTTATTGGATTGCCGAATATTTCAGTGCACGTTTTCACACGCAAACAGTAAATCTTATGCTGAAAATTTCGGCAATATTTGACGTTTGTCAAATTTTAGGGTGCCGAGACGCTCAGTAATTTTTTTTTACCGAAATGATTGCTGATTACTCGGTTGTGCGAATCTCGGCATTTTTTTGCAGAGACTCAGCTAAAAAATTTAAGTGTGCTCATAGCAGCAAAAAATCTTTGAGGCCTACGAAGGGTATAGCTACACGTCACTTGAGCGAAGAACTTTTCGTGGCAAGCAATGGAACCGAGAACGTTTCAAGAATCTTTGGACTGCAAAAAGAGTGCTGAGTGGAGAGCCGCTATGATAGAAGAGCTAAAATCGCACATGGACAACGGTACCTGGGAGCTGGTAGACCTTCCTGCTGGGAGGAAGACAGTGGGGTATGAGCGGGTCTACAAAATCAAACGCAATGCTGTTGGAGAAGCCGTGAAATACAAAGCTCGTTTGGTGGCACAAAGATTTTGTCAAAGGTATGGAGAAGACTAAGACGAAGTTTTCACGCCTGTAACCAAGCTGGCTACGTTGAGAGTTTTGTTGGCGATAGCTAAACGGAGTTGAGAGTTTTGTTGGCGCAGCTAAACGGAAGCTGAAACTGAAGCACTTCGACGTAAAGACGGCATTTTTATACGGAGTGCTAGAAGAGGAGATCTACATGCGTCAACCGACCAGCTTCGTGATCAAAGGAAAAGAAAATAGTGTTTGTAGATTGAAGAAGAGCATCTACGGACTTAAACAGTCTGCTGGTTACTGGAACAATCGTCTGCAACAAGTTTGAACAGAATCGAGCTGATCCGTGTCTTTATACGAAGGTGGTCAACGGTAAGCGTATTTATTTGTTGGTCTACGTCGACGACAATTTGATTGGCTGTGAAAGCGAGGAGGAGATCGAAAAGATTTACACAGCGCTGAGTCAAGAGTTTGAGATGACCAACCTAGGAGGATCGAATTATGTCCTGGGCATGGAAATCAAGAACGAGAGTGGCATGTACGGCATTACCCTGGAGAGCTACACCGATCGAGTGGCAGAGTGATTTGGTTTGGCTGATGCAAAGTGTGCGAAAGTGGATTCACCAAAGACGAGAAGGTAGTCCTCTACTTACAACAAACACGCAGTACAGAAGTATTGTGGGGGCGTTGTTGTATATCGCTGTTTGTGCAACACCAGATATTTCTGCTAGCGTTTCAATTTTGGGAAGATCCGTGTGTGCCCCGACGAATGCCGATTAGGTGGCTGCAAAACGAGTTGTACGGTACCTAAAAGAAACAAAGGACTGACAATTACGTTACGGAGATCCTGATGGTAAGCTGGTGGGATACTCAGATGCAGATTGGGCGGGTGATTTGAAAACTCGAAAATCGACAACCGGAACTGGAGGAGCTGTTTCATGGATAAGCCGTCTTAAGAAGTTCGTGACGTTATCATCCATGGAATCTGAGTACGTGGCGTTGAGTGAGGTGAGCCAGGAGGTAGTTTGGCTTCTCAGCTTGCTGGAAGATTTCGGGGAACCATCATTTAAGCCAATACCGCTGTGGGAGGACAACCGGAGCTGCATAAAGCTTGTTTCATCGGAAAGAACAACTAAGCGTTCCAGACACATCGAGACCCGGCAGTGTTACACCAAAGAGTTATGTCGACGACACGACCAGGCACTCCGAAGAAAAATTAGCATTAAAATTGTCCGTTGACGATTTACCACCAGTTACCATAAATTCAGCGACCCCTTGATGATAAAAATAATCTTATCGAGCAACACTGTTAAAGTTGCTTCGAGCTAGTTACCATGACCCCAGAATAAATAAACAAACAATTTGAAAAAGCGATCCCGGAATATGAAAAAGGGTTTGTATCAGATACGTAAAATCTGATTGGATCGAAAATAAATAAAAAAAATGCAACTTATTTCTATTGGTAGAGTGTATGGAGTCAACGAAGCGAATCTGAAAAGTTCTCCTGGCCGCCCCTGGCGAGAGATGTATATCAAATATGTATATATTAGCCAACAAAAACAAGAACAATCTCAGTTTTTGAACTAGTTCCAACCAAGTACCACCGTTTTACTTCTCACGCTTTCGAACTACCAAGTAGATGACACTGTAGTCACAAGCATGACGGAACTCAATAAACATCTTAGGTAAACAGAAAATGTGTTTCTCAAAAGTACTAAAATAACATGTAATAAAATATATCCTTTATTTCAATACTTACCTTACCTAACAGATATAGGCCTGCCTCCTCTTCTTCGTCGGATTAAATTCAAGAACCATTTTCACTGGGCTGTCGTCCGACATCCTTATGACATGTCCAGCCCATCGTAGACGTCCGATTTTAGCTATCCGTACGATGGGTGGTTCTCCTAGCAGCTGTTGCAATTCGTGATTCATACGCCGTCTCCACGTTCCGTCTTCCATCTGCACTCCGCCATAGATGGTCCTCAGTACCTTTCTTTCGAAAACACTGAGGGCGCGTTGGTCCTCTGTCAGCATAGTCCAGGTCTCGTGGCCATAGAGAACAACCGGTCTAATGAGCGTTTTGTAGATGGTCAATTTCGTGCGGCTGCGTACTTTTCTCGATTGGAGGGTTTTTCTGAGTCCAGAGTACGCACGATTCCCTTCCAAAATACGTCTATGAATTTCTCTGCTGGTGTCATTATCGGCTGTCACCAGTGAGCACGAATACACGAACTCGTCAACCACCTCGATATCGTCACCGTCTATCAATATTCGTGATGGGAGGCGTAGAGTTTCTTCTATAGAGCCTCTTCTTCTCATGTATTTTGTTTTCGACGCATTTATGGCCAGTCTGATACGCCTAGCTTCAGCTTTCAGTCTGATGTAGGTTTCCATCATCTTCTCAAGGTTACGTATCACAATATCAATATCGTCAGCGAAGCCAAAAAGTTGTACGGACTTTCGGAAGATCGTGCCACTCGTGTCGATCCTCGCTCTTCGAATCACACCTTCCAGGGCAATATTGAACAAGATACAAGAAAGTCCATCTCCGATATTCGAAGGGACTCGAGAGCGTCCCAGATACTCGGACGTAGCACATCACTCTATCCATCGTTGCTTTGATCAATCACGTTAGTTTATCCGGGAAACCGTATTCGTGCATTATCTGCCATAGCTGTTATCGATCGATTGTGTCGTATGCCGCTTTGAAGTCAATGAATAGGTGATGCGTGGGTACGTTGTATTCACGACACTTCCGGAGTACTTATCTTATCGCGAATATGTGATCCGTAGTGGCGCGGGCTCCAGTAAATCCCGCTTGGTACGGCCCTACGATTTCTTTTGCTATTGGTGATAGACGACGGCAAAGGATTTGGGAGAGTACCTTGTAGGCGTTGAGTAATGTGATTGCGCGGTAATTGCAACAGTCTAGCTTATCGCCCTTTTTGTAGACGGGACATACCACTTCACCCATCCATTCCTGCTGTAGAATCTCCTCCTCCCAAATCTTAGAAATCATCCAGTGCAGCGCTCTAGCCAGTGCCTCTCCTCCATGTTTGAGCAGCTCGCCTGGTAACTGGTCATCGTCTGCGACTTTGCTGTTCCTCAGTTTGCCGATCTCCTCACTTATCTCCGTCAGATCAGGTGCTGGGAATTTGTCGTCGGCTGAGCGTGCACCCAGATTGTTTCCTGTGTCGTTCTCTGTATCCTGTGCTTCGCCATTCAGATGCTCGTCATAGTACTGCTTCCACCTGTCGATCACCTCACGTTCGTTCGTGCGAAGGTTACCACTGGTATCTCTGTACATTTCGCCTGTGGCGTGTAGCCTCTACGTGAGCGGTTCATCTTCTCATAGAATTTCCGTGTATCATTTGCGCGGTACAGCTGTTTCATCGCTTCGCGATCTTGGTCTTCCTGGTGGCGCTTTTTCCTCCGGAAAACCGTGCTCTGTCTGTTCAGTGCCTGTCTGTATCGTTCCTCGTTCGCGTGCGGTGTTGCAGCATCCTCGCCCTTGCTGCATTCTTCTCATCGACCAACTGCTGACATTCTCCGTCAAACCAGTCATTTCCTCGATTCGATAACCTCGTACTCAGAATGGTTACAGCAGTGCTACTCACGGCGGACCTAATGTTCCTCCAGCCGTCGATAGTTTTGAGCGCACACAAACCGCGACAAGGTAGTGGTCAGAACCAATATTGGCACTGCGGTAGGTGCGGACATTGATCACGTCGGAGAAGAATCGCCCGTCAATGAAAACGTGGTCGATTTGATTTTCCGTATATTGATCAGGTGATCTCCAGGTGGCTTTGTGGATATCTTTGCGGGGGAAGAAAGTGCTTCGAGCTACCATTCCTCGGGAGGCTGCAAAGTTTACGCATCGTTGACCGTTGTCGTTTGTTACCGCGTGCAGGCTCTCCAGCCCGATCACGGGTTTGTACAATGAATCCCGGCCTACCTGAGCATTCATGTCGCCGATGACGAGTTTAACATCCCGCCGTGGGCAGCTGTCGTAGGTTTCTTCTAGCTGCGCGTAGAATGCTTCCTTCTCGTCATCGGGTCTCGTCTCATGTGGGCAGTGCACGTTGATGGTGCTGTAATTGAAGAAACGGCCCTTGATCTTCAATACGCACATCCTGTCACTGATTGGCTGCCACCCAATCACGCGCTGGCGCATCTTGCCCAACACTACAAATCCCGTTCCTAGAACGTTGGTTGTGCCGCAGCTCTAGTAGAAGATAGCCGCTCGATGCTTACTTTTCCACACCTTCTGTCCCGTCCAACAAAGTTCCTGCAGTGCTACGACATTTGAAGCTCATCATGCAGCATTCGTATCCTGGGAAGCCAAGCGATTTGCAGCTCCATGTGCCAAGCTTCCAATCGTAGTCCTTATTTCGTCGCGTATGTCTTTGCCGATTATTCCGAGTCGTATTTATATCCTGATTATTCGTAACAAGTGTTTTCCGGGAGGCTTGTTAGGCCTGCACCAACCTCCAGTCTCGCCGGAGGGCCATCGTGTTAGCACTGTTTAGAGTCCCACACTGACTCAAGGACGGTAATCAGTCGCTCCTAACATGGAGAACAGACACTGTTTCGAGCCGCTCCAATATGGGGAACAGACGCTCGGGTAGGCTCGCTCTCTGTAAAGAGAAGGCAGGCCCCCCCTTCCCTGTCAGCATACGACCAAGGTCCCACCGGGGTTGGTTACCCGATCTTTCCTATGGTTACTCGTACCCCAGCCGGCACCGCGGGGAGGTAGGGATAGGAGTTACTGGACAAGAGGCTAAGAACCACATTGGGACCTGAATTGCGCATTGTCCAGTCGTTTACCAACCTTTTATTTCAATACTCAACATAAGAAAAAAACAGGTGGGTATGGTCATAACAGGATGTCGTAAATGCGAAAACAACTGGCATGTTCCTTCCACTATACGTTTATATCTTAGCACACTTCCGAATATCAATTAGTTGATCATTTGTATGAGTTATGCAAGTATTTCCCTGTTTTACTACTTGAATTTGAAACGATGCACCTAAACTTAAGTTCAAATAAGGTACATTAAACATTCTGAAACACAAATATTATTAAATAACCAGTACACCCACACCTCCGTTTACGTAAACTTTTTTTTTTTTTGTTTCCATTATAGAGGTTTTAACATTGTGGTCATTCACCTCTTCGGACCAGAAAAGTTTTCTGACCCTATGTGCGGGGTTGGGAATCGAACCCAGGTGGGCTGCGTGAAAGGCATCGACTTATCCATCACGCTATACCCGTTCCCCAACTTTTTTTACGTTACCTCTTTTTAAGTAACTCTTTTCACGAACAAAATCCCAAATAACGTAAACTTTGTTTACGAACCTACTTCGTTAAAAGAGGTTTTTGCATACAATGAAAATCATTTCCGGCTCATTTATATTCCAGGGAAATTACTACAATATGGGTATTTTTGGAACGAGTTTGATGAGTAGATGTCGGAAAACGATGTTTAAGGTGGTTTTGAAATGCAAGATGGCGACTTCCGGTTTATTGATATTCCTTGAAAACCCTTTATAATATGGGTATTTTTGGAACGGGTTTTATGATCACATGTCGAAAAACGTGGCAGAGTGATTTGGTTTGGCTGATGCAAAGTGTGCGAAAGTGGATTCACCAAAGACGAGAAGGTAGTCCTCTACTTACAACAAACACGCAGTACAGAAGTATTGTGGGGGCGTTGTTGTATATCGCTGTTTGTGCAACACCAGATATTTCTGCTAGCGTTTCAATTTTGGGAAGATCCGTGTGTGCCCCGACGAATGCCGATTAGGTGGCTGCAAAACGAGTTGTACGGTACCTAAAAGAAACAAAGGACTGACAATTACGTTACGGAGATCCTGATGGTAAGCTGGTGGGATACTCAGATGCAGATTGGGCGGGTGATTTGAAAACTCGAAAATCGACAACCGGAACTGGAGGAGCTGTTTCATGGATAAGCCGTCTTAAGAAGTTCGTGACGTTATCATCCATGGAATCTGAGTACGTGGCGTTGAGTGAGGTGAGCCAGGAGGTAGTTTGGCTTCTCAGCTTGCTGGAAGATTTCGGGGAACCATCATTTAAGCCAATACCGCTGTGGGAGGACAACCGGAGCTGCATAAAGCTTGTTTCATCGGAAAGAACAACTAAGCGTTCCAGACACATCGAGACCCGGCAGTGTTACACCAAAGAGTTATGTCGACGACACGACCAGGCACTCCGAAGAAAAATTAGCATTAAAATTGTCCGTTGACGATTTACCACCAGTTACCATAAATTCAGCGACCCCTTGATGATAAAAATAATCTTATCGAGCAACACTGTTAAAGTTGCTTCGAGCTAGTTACCATGACCCCAGAATAAATAAACAAACAATTTGAAAAAGCGATCCCGGAATATGAAAAAGGGTTTGTATCAGATACGTAAAATCTGATTGGATCGAAAATAAATAAAAAAAATGCAACTTATTTCTATTGGTAGAGTGTATGGAGTCAACGAAGCGAATCTGAAAAGTTCTCCTGGCCGCCCCTGGCGAGAGATGTATATCAAATATGTATATATTAGCCAACAAAAACAAGAACAATCTCAGTTTTTGAACTAGTTCCAACCAAGTACCACCGTTTTACTTCTCACGCTTTCGAACTACCAAGTAGATGACACTGTAGTCACAAGCATGACGGAACTCAATAAACATCTTAGGTAAACAGAAAATGTGTTTCTCAAAAGTACTAAAATAACATGTAATAAAATATATCCTTTATTTCAATACTTACCTTACCTAACAGATATAGGCCTGCCTCCTCTTCTTCGTCGGAT
Source organism: Malaya genurostris (assembly GCF_030247185.1). NCBI lineage: Eukaryota > Metazoa > Arthropoda > Insecta > Diptera > Culicidae > Malaya > Malaya genurostris. Next base: position 154,300,397 of record NC_080571.1, read on the forward strand.
TAAATTCAAGAACCATTTTCACTGGGCTGTCGTCCGACATCCTTATGACATGTCCAGCCCATCGTAGACGTCCGATTTTAGCTATCCGTACGATGGGTGGTTCTCCTAGCAGCTGTTGCAATTCGTGATTCATACGCCGTCTCCACGTTCCGTCTTCCATCTGCACTCCGCCATAGATGGTCCTCAGTACCTTTCTTTCGAAAACACTGAGGGCGCGTTGGTCCTCTGTCAGCATAGTCCAGGTCTCGTGGCCATAGAGAACAACCGGTCTAATGAGCGTTTTGTAGATGGTCAATTTCGTGCGGCTGCGTACTTTTCTCGATTGGAGGGTTTTTCTGAGTCCAGAGTACGCACGATTCCCTTCCAAAATACGTCTATGAATTTCTCTGCTGGTGTCATTATCGGCTGTCACCAGTGAGCACGAATACACGAACTCGTCAACCACCTCGATATCGTCACCGTCTATCAATATTCGTGATGGGAGGCGTAGAGTTTCTTCTATAGAGCCTCTTCTTCTCATGTATTTTGTTTTCGACGCATTTATGGCCAGTCTGATACGCCTAGCTTCAGCTTTCAGTCTGATGTAGGTTTCCATCATCTTCTCAAGGTTACGTATCACAATATCAATATCGTCAGCGAAGCCAAAAAGTTGTACGGACTTTCGGAAGATCGTGCCACTCGTGTCGATCCTCGCTCTTCGAATCACACCTTCCAGGGCAATATTGAACAAGATACAAGAAAGTCCATCTCCGATATTCGAAGGGACTCGAGAGCGTCCCAGATACTCGGACGTAGCACATCACTCTATCCATCGTTGCTTTGATCAATCACGTTAGTTTATCCGGGAAACCGTATTCGTGCATTATCTGCCATAGCTGTTATCGATCGATTGTGTCGTATGCCGCTTTGAAGTCAATGAATAGGTGATGCGTGGGTACGTTGTATTCACGACACTTCCGGAGTACTTATCTTATCGCGAATATGTGATCCGTAGTGGCGCGGGCTCCAGTAAATCCCGCTTGGTACGGCCCTACGATTTCTTTTGCTATTGGTGATAGACGACGGCAAAGGATTTGGGAGAGTACCTTGTAGGCGTTGAGTAATGTGATTGCGCGGTAATTGCAACAGTCTAGCTTATCGCCCTTTTTGTAGACGGGACATACCACTTCACCCATCCATTCCTGCTGTAGAATCTCCTCCTCCCAAATCTTAGAAATCATCCAGTGCAGCGCTCTAGCCAGTGCCTCTCCTCCATGTTTGAGCAGCTCGCCTGGTAACTGGTCATCGTCTGCGACTTTGCTGTTCCTCAGTTTGCCGATCTCCTCACTTATCTCCGTCAGATCAGGTGCTGGGAATTTGTCGTCGGCTGAGCGTGCACCCAGATTGTTTCCTGTGTCGTTCTCTGTATCCTGTGCTTCGCCATTCAGATGCTCGTCATAGTACTGCTTCCACCTGTCGATCACCTCACGTTCGTTCGTGCGAAGGTTACCACTGGTATCTCTGTACATTTCGCCTGTGGCGTGTAGCCTCTACGTGAGCGGTTCATCTTCTCATAGAATTTCCGTGTATCATTTGCGCGGTACAGCTGTTTCATCGCTTCGCGATCTTGGTCTTCCTGGTGGCGCTTTTTCCTCCGGAAAACCGTGCTCTGTCTGTTCAGTGCCTGTCTGTATCGTTCCTCGTTCGCGTGCGGTGTTGCAGCATCCTCGCCCTTGCTGCATTCTTCTCATCGACCAACTGCTGACATTCTCCGTCAAACCAGTCATTTCCTCGATTCGATAACCTCGTACTCAGAATGGTTACAGCAGTGCTACTCACGGCGGACCTAATGTTCCTCCAGCCGTCGATAGTTTTGAGCGCACACAAACCGCGACAAGGTAGTGGTCAGAACCAATATTGGCACTGCGGTAGGTGCGGACATTGATCACGTCGGAGAAGAATCGCCCGTCAATGAAAACGTGGTCGATTTGATTTTCCGTATATTGATCAGGTGATCTCCAGGTGGCTTTGTGGATATCTTTGCGGGGGAAGAAAGTGCTTCGAGCTACCATTCCTCGGGAGGCTGCAAAGTTTACGCATCGTTGACCGTTGTCGTTTGTTACCGCGTGCAGGCTCTCCAGCCCGATCACGGGTTTGTACAATGAATCCCGGCCTACCTGAGCATTCATGTCGCCGATGACGAGTTTAACATCCCGCCGTGGGCAGCTGTCGTAGGTTTCTTCTAGCTGCGCGTAGAATGCTTCCTTCTCGTCATCGGGTCTCGTCTCATGTGGGCAGTGCACGTTGATGGTGCTGTAATTGAAGAAACGGCCCTTGATCTTCAATACGCACATCCTGTCACTGATTGGCTGCCACCCAATCACGCGCTGGCGCATCTTGCCCAACACTACAAATCCCGTTCCTAGAACGTTGGTTGTGCCGCAGCTCTAGTAGAAGATAGCCGCTCGATGCTTACTTTTCCACACCTTCTGTCCCGTCCAACAAAGTTCCTGCAGTGCTACGACATTTGAAGCTCATCATGCAGCATTCGTATCCTGGGAAGCCAAGCGATTTGCAGCTCCATGTGCCAAGCTTCCAATCGTAGTCCTTATTTCGTCGCGTATGTCTTTGCCGATTATTCCGAGTCGTATTTATATCCTGATTATTCGTAACAAGTGTTTTCCGGGAGGCTTGTTAGGCCTGCACCAACCTCCAGTCTCGCCGGAGGGCCATCGTGTTAGCACTGTTTAGAGTCCCACACTGACTCAAGGACGGTAATCAGTCGCTCCTAACATGGAGAACAGACACTGTTTCGAGCCGCTCCAATATGGGGAACAGACGCTCGGGTAGGCTCGCTCTCTGTAAAGAGAAGGCAGGCCCCCCCTTCCCTGTCAGCATACGACCAAGGTCCCACCGGGGTTGGTTACCCGATCTTTCCTATGGTTACTCGTACCCCAGCCGGCACCGCGGGGAGGTAGGGATAGGAGTTACTGGACAAGAGGCTAAGAACCACATTGGGACCTGAATTGCGCATTGTCCAGTCGTTTACCAACCTTTTATTTCAATACTCAACATAAGAAAAAAACAGGTGGGTATGGTCATAACAGGATGTCGTAAATGCGAAAACAACTGGCATGTTCCTTCCACTATACGTTTATATCTTAGCACACTTCCGAATATCAATTAGTTGATCATTTGTATGAGTTATGCAAGTATTTCCCTGTTTTACTACTTGAATTTGAAACGATGCACCTAAACTTAAGTTCAAATAAGGTACATTAAACATTCTGAAACACAAATATTATTAAATAACCAGTACACCCACACCTCCGTTTACGTAAACTTTTTTTTTTTTTGTTTCCATTATAGAGGTTTTAACATTGTGGTCATTCACCTCTTCGGACCAGAAAAGTTTTCTGACCCTATGTGCGGGGTTGGGAATCGAACCCAGGTGGGCTGCGTGAAAGGCATCGACTTATCCATCACGCTATACCCGTTCCCCAACTTTTTTTACGTTACCTCTTTTTAAGTAACTCTTTTCACGAACAAAATCCCAAATAACGTAAACTTTGTTTACGAACCTACTTCGTTAAAAGAGGTTTTTGCATACAATGAAAATCATTTCCGGCTCATTTATATTCCAGGGAAATTACTACAATATGGGTATTTTTGGAACGAGTTTGATGAGTAGATGTCGGAAAACGATGTTTAAGGTGGTTTTGAAATGCAAGATGGCGACTTCCGGTTTATTGATATTCCTTGAAAACCCTTTATAATATGGGTATTTTTGGAACGGGTTTTATGATCACATGTCGAAAAACGATGCTTGATGTGATTCTGAATGTGTCGGACCCTTACAATATCCTCATCAACCCCGTTCCAAAACACCCATATTATAAGGGTTTTCAAGGAATATCAATAAACCGGAAGTCGCCATCTTGGAAACCACTTCAAACATCGTTTTTCGATATCTGCTCATCAAACCCATTCCAAAAATACCCATATTATAAGGGTTTTCAAGGAATATCAATAAACCGGAAGTCGCCATCTTGGAAACCACTTCAAACATCGTTTTCCGAAATCTGCTCATTAAACCCGTTCTAAAAATACCCATATTATAAGGGTTTTCAAGGAATATCAATAAACCGGAAGTCGCCATCTTGGAATTAAGAATCACCTCAAACATCGTTTTCTGACATGTACTCATCAAACCCGTTCCGAAAATACTTTTATTCTGATGGTTTGTAACGAAAATCGATGAACCTAAATTTGCTCATGTTGGAAATTAATAATACTTATCACATCCTTTTCATGAAAAAACTAATAATTTTCATTCCATAATTATCTAATATATTATTAATATCCAATAATACATATACATAAGTAAACTTTTTTTTACGTTGAAAATTTCAAAAAACATAAACTTTTTTTACGTCATAATTCGATTTACGAACCCCCGCCATCTTGGAATTAAGAATCACCTCAAACATCGTTTTCTGACATGTACTCATCAAACCCGTTCCGAAAATACTTTTATTCTGATGGTTTGTAACGAAAATCGATGAACCTAAATTTGCTCATGTTGGAAATTAATAATACTTATCACATCCTTTTCATGAAAAAACTAAAAATTTTCATTCCATAATTATCTAATATATTATTAATATTCAATAATACATATACATAAGTAAACTTTTTTTACGTTGAAAATTCCAAATAACATAAACTTTTTTCACGTCATAATTCGATTTACGAACCCCCGATTATTACGTAAATGGAGGATTGAGTGTATAGTTCTTTGTAATAATATAATGGTGACTCTCAAAAGACCCTTTTATGAATGCGTTCGTGTTGGAGAGTGATGAGTTGACTACCGCTCGCTGCATTTCAGCGTGAAGTCTTTGATGTTGCTCCCACAACCTAACTGAGCCGCACTTCCTTGACGACTGAAGACTTCAGCTGGCAGGCTTCTGGTGTGGTTTCGTTGTGTGACCGGCCCGAAGTTACTCTCGTGTGTGTCTTTCTTCTGTAACCGTTGCTCACAAAGTAATAGAAAAAGTGGCAAAATGATAGAAAAAGTAGCAAATCACAGAGCACATATTTTGTACTCTTCCTCAGAACGCGTTCTGATTGGCTGGTGCTGAAATGGATCAAATCAGACAGGTTTTTCAAAAGTGTTCTATTGAAAATCTTCAATGTTGTTGCAATTTCAGGGGGTAAATTTTGAAAAGGCGCCCCATATTAAAGTAGGCCGTATTCACGACAAAACATTTTTTTGGTATCATCATACCAAAAAGATTCAAAGTTTTTGGAGAGCTACGAATAAATATGAAATTGGGAATATATATCCATTCATGTTAGTAACAAAGTTAAATTTATTTCATGATTTACATCCACGTTCAGATTTAATATTGCACTATTAATATGGCCATACTTTTTATGTAATGTTGTTCAGAATAGTTCCGTTTTCTACATAATCTTTGTCCGGATCAAGCACTGGGATTTCTCTGCAACAGTACAATATCAATTTTGTCATATTCGCTATCAGTTTCAGGATTGGCACCTACAGTGTGCATTCTAATTCAGCAGTGACCTTGCTTGCATCCCTTAATAAAAAGCTAATTTCGGTTGGACGGAAATACTTCGAATTAATTCTATGCAAACATTAACCAAATCATTTCTACATTTATTTACATTCTACATGTCTTCCATAAATCGTAACCATGGTAGCTATTATTAAAAATCGATAATTTATCAGTATGTGTTGCCAGTTTCAACATTTTTTTGAGTGATTTCGTTTTGACATTACGAGTTACTGAGGGGTACTTAAATTTGCGATACAGTTTTGATGGACGAGTGGCAGGTCGTGTCGTGGGTTGTGTGATGCACAGGTGCTGAATCTGATGTATTGTCCAACTACCGAAATGATCGCGGTTATACTTACCAAAACGCTTGGACAAGTAAAGCTTCGAAAGTTTGCTGGTATGCTTGGATTGTCCGGCAGTAGTCGCTGAGGAGGTGTATTGACAGGTACAGTGACTGGCAACTCGCTTGATAGAGCTGTGCTGTCAAAGTGAAAATTTTCTCGCGGGCTGACAACACCGCCTACCTTGTTCGTGTTTTTTTTTTTTGGCGCGCTTACTTCGCGTCCATTTTGTCGTGAATACGACTTACTTTACTATGGGGCGCCTTATCAAAATGAGCCATATGGAAGAATGGGCAGAGCTTAATCGTGAATATCTCGACTTGTATTAATGGCTGCAACATAATTCTTTCACTATTTCATCAAAAATATGATTAGGAATTTAGGATAATATTTTGAACAGTGTGAGATTACCACAAACAACTCAAAAATTGAGTTTTCTGAAAATTTTAAAACAACGCGGAAAACTCTTTACTTTTGCTTGAGTTTTTCGCGCAAGGATGACGATTTTGAGGTAGTCAGACACATATCTTCAACTGATTGCATATAAAAGGGGAACCGTGGTCGAAATTCGATCATTTCACGCTGACAAGTTGCAATATCGTACTAATCATGTTAAATTTATGGGTAATATGATTGGCGATGGAACGGTTTACCCTTTGGAAAAGGATGTTAAGGCAATAACTGATATGCCAAAACCAAAAAATGTTGCAGATGTCACTCGTTCTTTGGGTCTGTGTAAATATCTAGCCAAGTTTATTCCAAATTTATCTTGTCGATCAGCAAACCTTCGTAAGTTGACACACAATGATAGCTCATGGAACTGGAGTGAGTTACACGAAAAAGAAATTAATGATCTTTTGAAAACCGTTTCTGAAGCACCTGGCTTAGCAATCTTTGATCAAAAAAAAACCATGCATCATTCAAACTGATAGTTCTAAAGACGGTTTAGGATGCGTTTTACTACAAGATCATGGCCCTGTTTCTTACGCGTCGAGAACGTTAACAAAAAGCGAACAACGATGGGCTCAAATCGAAAAGGAATTGTTAGCGGTGGTGTTAGCATGCCAAAGGTTCAATTTTTTTTATTTATGGTCGAGAGTTTTTGATTCAGTCGAACCATAAACCGCTCGAAACGTTGATCAAGAGAAACATAGACGACGTAACACCTCGTCTTCAGCGAATGTTCCTAATCCTGCTTAAATATCCTGGGCTGTCTTTAGTGTATACTCCTGGAAAAAGTTTGCTTGTGGCCGATTGCCTTTCAAGAGCTGAAGAAGCTCAAGAAGATCTTGAGTACGTTGTGCATGCTCTTGTTAAGAAGGCTTGCATGTCTCTGGATAACTTCTACTTATATGTAGAAAAGCTTAATCAAGATGAACGTTATTTGCGTATAATAAAGTACGACAAGAATGGTTGGCCACAGTATCACAGACTAACAGACATGACAGTATGAGTAAATTCTTATAAAAAATAATTTTTCGTGATGCACTAGCTCCATCTATATTGTACTGCGCGAACTATTTACTATCTGTACACCCCTTGTGTTATGTAAAAGTTTTTTTACTAGTTGGTTTCCCCTCGTTTGTCAACACCGATCAGCTGCTTGCAGGGATGCCTGATTTCATCAAAATATTTGAAAATGAATCGTCACAATAAATTATTGGATTACGTTGATAAAATATTTAACTTTTTCGCGATGTTGGAAGGTAACCATTTATTTGACTCAACGTTGTTCATCTAGACTATTTTTATTGTGTTGGTAGTTTTCACCAGAAGTTAAGTGGCGGCAGACCAGAAGCAAGTAAATATTGTAACAAAACGGGTTCGATTTTGTCTTGCGTTGGAGGATGAGAAATAGGCACAATTATGTATATAGTTTTGGCAATATGTATTAAATCTGTATCCTGCATGAAATTCGCATGGACGTATACAAATCAATACATTACAGGTAATTCTGTATGAATGGCAACTCTGTCGGTAAATGAAAAAAATAAACACAGTCTAGATGACAGACAGGATGTTTTTGATAGGGAAACGTGGCGCCATCATGACACATGTGAGTATTGTCCCAAATAAAGGAATATTCGAAATGACCGTTAAAATGATTGAAGAATCTAATTTGAGTGTCCTGTCTGTTAGTCTGTGACAGTATCACCAACTAGACGCCTTGAGCCAATTGTTTTACAAGTATCGTGATCAGCTTCATTTCGAGAACGAGCTTCTCTTCAAGGACCACCGCTTGGTTGTTCCCACTGGACTTCAGGAAACCATATGCAAATGGTTACATGCACCGCATTTAGGCACTGAAAAGACCTTAGCTCGAGCGAGAACACAGTTCTTCTGGCCCGGAATGACAAATGACATAAAGGAGATTACCACCAACTGCACTGTCTGTGAGAAGTTTCGACGAAACAATCAAAAGGAGCCACTCGTTCAGAACGAATCATCTGAATATCCTTTCCAACGAGTTTCAACTGACATTTATGAATATGGTGGATGCGATTGGTTAGTAATAATTGACGCTTATTCGGGATTCATCTGCTCTGATCGCCTAGAAGACAAAACTATGCGCAGTGTTTGTAAGCTTTTCGATCGTTTCTTCACCAGCTATGGTTACCCAACTGTGATTCGTTGCTATAAAGTACCGTTTAATTCCCGGGAATGTGAAAGATTTGCAAACCAAAACAATATTATGTTTGTGTTCTCAAGCCCCCGGTATCCTCAAAGCAACGGACTCGCGGAAAAAGGAGTAGCAATCACTAAAAATATTCTTAAACGATGCTATGAAACCGGAGAGGTGGATTAGTTTCAGTATCGGTTACTTGAATACAACACGACGCCTGTTGCCAGCATGCAATTATCGCCGAGCCAGTTGTTTTTCGGAAGACTTGTGAAGACTCGCTTACCTATTAAGGAGACACTATAAAAAGGAATATGCTAGATGGGGAGCGGGTCATATCGCCGAAAGCCATTTCGCCGAAAGTCATTTCGCCGAAAGTCGTTTCGCCGAAAGGGTCATTTCGCCGAAAGAGTCATCTCGCCGAAAGGGTCATTTTGCCGTAAGGGTCATATCTCCTGCATGTTATGTCTCCTGTATAACTGATGTGGCGCAACCACATAACCGAAGCCAAGATGGCTCGGCGGCACAAACAAACCTGTAACAAACCTGTAACCGCCTCGTTTGCCCGGTCTACTCAAAGCTAGGTTTCTTTGCTTTAGTTAGGTCCGAACGAGCGGTAGCGAGGTCGGACAGCACATGAACTAAAACGATGTGGCGTAGCCGCATTAGTATTTTTTTCATTTTCACTTAATAAACGGAAAATACCACCTTCATTTGCCTGGTAGATACACCTATGCAATTGCTTTAATGCTTACTAGCTAATAGTCAACAAGTTTTCTTGGGAACTACTTTCTGAGGTTCCATGAATCAATCTTTATTCAAGAGTACAACAATCAATCATTATTCAAGAAGTACAATGGTAAGTTAACAAAACGGTCGTTAACGCTATCATCTATCGTTTGTCTTTAATTTTAATCAATTCTAATTACGATTTCAAGACGATTTCAGACAGTTCGTGCTGGCATCTCATCAGACACAGTCGACAATTGCTTACGGTCGAGACGATAGAAACAAAGACAATACAGTGTAGTGAACAATAGAGTGTACGAAATGGGCAAATACGATTTAACAAAGCCTGAAACTTGGCCTACAAGGCCAAATTCAATTTGTATTGATTTCAAGCGCTGCAAAGTTAGGCCAGCAGCAACCGAAATTGAAATCTTGCTTAAGGAACGAATGCATCTAAACGTTACTGATGTAAGTGAGATTCAATTCAACAAGGCGTCTAACTGTGTGTACATTATGTTCAAACGTGAAAAGATGCAATTGCATTTGCTTCGGTTAATAACGGGGTGCACAGTATTGATCATGACAATGTTAAATATAAAATCCCTGTGTACATGGTGGACAATGCCATAGAAGTACGCGTGCATGACCTTCCCCCGCAGACCAGCGAGGGGTATGTTCGGGAATGTATGTCGCAGTACGGTGAAGTTCTTTCCATCGAAAGGGAAGTATGGCGGAATTTTTTTCCGGGTATCCGGAATGGCGTGCGAGTAGTACGTATGCAACTACGTAAAGCAATTCCATCTTACATCATTTGTGATCAAGACGGGATACATCCGTGTAAAACGCTGATTACGTATGAAAATCAACTGGTTACATGTCAGTTTTGTGAACAACCTGCACACTACGGCAAACCTTGCACTGAAACTGCAAAAAGGACATCTTTAAACAAAAATAAGGACAACCGCCCAACAACGGAAACTAGTGAGCGCAGTACTCCTGTTGTACCATCAAACCCACCAACAACTGCAATTAATGCACAACAAGGCGCGTCTACAGCAACTAACAACCAACCCAAGAATGCGAATTACAAGGAAAACGAAGAAAAAACGGAAACCAACAACGATACCACCGATGCGGCAATGGAGGACGAGACGAGCCACGAACAAAGTGCCCCTCACTCATCGCAAGATAAAAATGGAAGCTCCTCTCCCCCTAGAAAAAGGGTGACAACGAGATCCAACGGTAAAAAAATTATTTTATTTTATAAAAACATGGCTCATTCGGCCACGTAAAGCTTGTACGCAAATTGGCCTGAATAAAAAAATTTTTTTAAAAAAAAAAAGACGATTTCAGGATTCGGCGAAATGACCCTTTCGGCGAAATGGCTTTCGGCGAAATGGCATTCGGCGAAATGACCCATTCGGCGAAATGACATTCGGCGAAATAACCCTTTCGGCGAAATGACTTTCGGCGAAACGGCTTTCGGCGAAATAACCCTGATCCGCTAGATGAAAACTATGTTCAACAAAAGATTCTGCGCAAGCGTGCTGTTCAACAGAGCTACTATGACCGTAATGCGAAACGGCATCCAATCTTACAACCCGGTGAAAGGGTTCTTTTCAGAAAGAACGCGCGAGAATGGCACTACGGTATGGTTACAAGAGACGTGAACGGGCGTTCCTACGTAGTTCGAGATAATTTTGGTAATTATTTCCGTCGTAACCGAAGATACATGACACGTACAATCAATAACGAGGCTGACCCTAGTGAAATTTTATTCGAAGATCATGCCACAAAATACTTTTCGAATCAGAATCCTTCCAGAGTTGTCTGTCCACCTTACAAGCTATTTCGCCCTCAGGCAACGGATAATAGTGCTCCCAGAATTATAAGTCCTGAATCACGTAATGATGTACCTAGGCTTGAAAACCTCCCAATAGATCCGAACAATATTAAATCTGAACCAATAGAACAGCTTTCTGAAAAAACACTTGAGCAAAATTCCTTACCTTCACTAGATATACAACCAGAGCATGGATCACAGGACTCACAAGTTGAAAAATCACAGTCAACTCGTAGTGGTCGTGCGGTAATCCCACCGGATCGTTTTGGGCAATGGCTGTACTAGCTTGTTCAAGAAGAAAGCGTGTAATAATATTTGACTTTTGAGCAACCCTATGATGAGCGCACCCCTGTACTCACACACACATATTAAGCATTGTCGTAGGCATATACAATTTTGTTAAGCTAGAGCAGTTCAGCGTCACCCACGAATAAAGCCAGATTGTAAAACTAAGTTAACCGCACGGACGTAAAATAAAACATTTATATTTTGATACAATCTTAAAACACCTACCTTATGCACGGGTTTCTTTGTCTCGAACCACATGTTCAATTCTGTATGGACGCCAAACGAACAGCATACAGGATTTCATTTTTCGATATTTAAATTGTGTTCAATGCCGTCAATTCAAATTAAGAACGAAATAAGAAAAGAAAGTGATTGACGAGAGCATGATTAACGAGAGCATTTATGATTCGTTATTTTCTTAAAATTCCAGAAATGTGTCTCTACCTTCACGATGAATGTAATTATTGCTGTCGCAATGCGCTGAACTTTCATCCAGAAACAAGATTGAATTTGAAGGATGTTTTTCTGTTTTTTTCGGCTTAAATTTTACCAATGCATTTCCAATGCCCAAAAAGTAAAATTTGCATCACCAGTTGTAGTCATACTTCCCATACATAACCCAAACACAACTGTTACAAAAAGTACATTCAATTGAAAAATGGAATAAATTTGTAGTAATTTGGTAAATTGGTAGAGTAACGGCAACCCCGGTCATCTCAACTCCAGTAGTCATTTCATATGCGAAAACTAATTGTCAGACTGAGATCTGCTATCTCTGTTCGATAGATTGACTTTTAGGGTAAGTTGATAATAGATGCATTCGCTTCGAGTTTTCGCGTCGCTACAAAAGTAGTATTGAACAAAACTATTTCTATCTGTGGCATTGCTTCTTAGAGTCGAAACAAAGATATTGTATCCGATTCTTATCACAATTCGTGGATTCAATGAAAGTCGAGCAATCGACAAAATAATATGGCGACTCTACTATTAAGATGATTATTTGTACAAAAGCCATAAGTTCATAATCGCTGTTACGAGTATGCGAAACTCATTTCATGTTTGGATAGAGTACTTTCAGGCAAATACATTTATTGCAAATCCATTCACCTTCAGCATTTATAATGGCTTGATATCTTTGGAGATTTTGTTCATATTTTTCTCAAAATTTCCTCCAAATTTTGGAGAATGTTTCAAATTTCAAGTACGGTTACTTATTTGAGCCCAAACGACTTCAATTGGCCCAGGCACGATCCAAATTATATCAACCCATTCGAGACGTTTTTGCAGAGTACTTTGAAATTTCAAATTATTTGCGTTTACGTGGCTATAAACAGTTCCGCTTTTACGCACATCATCGATAGAACGGGGTTTGGGAATCATCACATTCATATTTTTCGATTAATCGATTTTCTCACAAACTGAAAAGCAGTGGTCGAATTAAAACGATTGATGATTCATTTTATCATTCAACTTCATTGATCGCGAACAATCACCCATATTATCGAAATGACGGAATGCGTAATGGATTCTTACTCGACTGCATGATTTTTCAGTGCTCGATTGGTTCAGTGCTAAGACAAGACCTGACATCTGGGGGGGCTGCTTTTGTTCCAAAATGGACCAGTTTCTAATTGGATGATTTTGATGTTGCTACCTGCACATTGTGAAAAGAAAAAACTTTTGCAGGGTACGCGAGCAATGATACCAAGTATAAAGAAAATCAGAGAACAAGTTTATTAAAACGTATAATTTTAGCTCACCAATGAAAATGAAAATTTTCGAAGAATGTTTCACTTTTTTTCAATCTCATTGGTAATAAATGTTTAGTGGCAGCACTGTGTAATTAAAATAGACATCAAGCCGTTTTTCTTTTTAGTGTAACCAAACAAGATTTGTTAAATTAGTGGTGGTATTAGTGGTAAATTGTTAAATTAGTGGTCGCACTAAGCATTTCTATCCAAACCCGACTTTTTTCGGTTTCCAAAAGATCCGGTAATACGCCAACAATGGATTCGATTTTGCGTTTAAGGTAGCGCTTCGCCGTGGTCACGGGAGTTCGCTGCCTATCCCGGGGTTTCACGCACTTTACCCAAAATTGTGAGAAAACGGTAAAGAAAACGAAAATTCCAAGAACATACGATTCTAGATAATTAATTTTTCTATCGATTCGTATATAAACTGTGCCTGATAAACGTTTTTATCGAAAGATTTCGTGCGAGTTTTAAAAATAAATGAGTTTTTCCTTATTCTTTCGCACGCACACAATGTCAACGCATGCATTGGGGTGTGAAAAATGCCACATGCGGTAGACGCTAACAACATTTCTTTTGTTTTCGTTGTCCGTTCTCTCTGTGTAAACGTTGAATAAAGATGAGTAGAAAATGTAAGTAAGTGTTACTACTTTGTAAAATAATTTCTATTCATGTTTCAGTAGAACCAGAAATCAGTAATGATTTTCATCGCTACTAGCTTTGAAGCTTTGTTGAAAACGTAGCACATCCCTACATATGCGAGTTGTTTATAGCGAGAAATGGAAAAAAGAAAACAAAAGGTTTAACAAAACTCGCACGAAATCTCGCGAAAGAAAAGCTTTCTAACTAATATTTTTCGCCAAATGCATAGTAAAATCATTTACCTACAATCGTATGTTTTTGATTTTTCGTGAATCGGGTTAGTATTGGAGAAATTTGCAATTTAGAGTGAAATTTCGGCGACAAAGCAAGAGGAAGCAGTGAGTTGTCTCGCTTCGACTTGACCACGGCGAAGCGCTACCTTAACATGAGATATTTCGTGTTTTGTCATCAAAACTAAATTAATTGTTTTTAAGCGTTAATATATAATAAAGAAATGCATTCACCAAAACATTTTTCATGTTCATTTCAAATCAAGATCCTGAAGTAAAAAAATTTAAATGTAATATTTTTTTCCTATCATAGTTAATAAAAAATCTGTAAATATGGCTACACTGTAGCCGATACGTTGGTATCCACAGGGCGAAAATGACGAGAAGGATGATTCGGAAGGATGAATAAGAAGCCAGTTGTCAGGTCTTGTCTTACCCACATAATCAGATCCGAATGGATTCCGAATCAATTCCGAATCGGCGAGAAATTTTCATTCGGAATTTCATGTGGAAATCATAATGAATTCCGAATCAATTCCAACTCCAGTGCAACAACCGATTCCGAATGAATTTCGCCTACAACCGGTTGATTCGGAAATCAGTCGGAATTGAGTGAGAAGACGCGGCCTGAATTGTCAATTTGTCTTCTTCTTCTTCTTTCCGGATTTTGCACGTTTTCGTGCTGACTTTCAGTTTATTTTTAAATGAAAACATTACATAACTGATTATACACATTGAAATCTTCATGTTTTTCGGATATACAGAACTAGTAAATAACCAGTTCTTCTTAGAATTCCAACATAATCTGTTGAAATTCGCTGGAAATTAACAAAACGGCCTACCTTAGTCAGCATCATCCATTCCTCTAGCTGGAGTGTAATGAAATGGCTTAAGTCGCCTAAATTTTACACTAACACATTTATAAAATGAACGAATATTCAATGACATTTATAATGTCACTGTCAATCAGGTTGATCGAGCAGCCAACTCAGGCGAAAATTCTAGCACTGAACCGATCGAACACTGAAAAATCATGCAGTCGAGTAAGAATTCATTACGCATTCTGTCATTTCGATAATGTGGGATAGGTTCAGTGCTAGAATTTTCGCCTGAGTTGGCTGCTCGATCAACCCGATTGACAGTGACATTATAGGGCAACGGCTCCCTATTTCATCTGAGCTCCTATTTCCATCTCATCCCTTCACCTCATAACTTTGAACATGAATAATATTTTACAACCTACCGGAAGCAAACTGTGAAATGTTTGAAAATGATTTGAAAAGCTATTGTCACACTTTCCTATTGAAAGAAATAGTTTTAAATTCTTCAGTGATCGTTTTTTTCATATAAAATAAACTCACTTTTCAATTTAGGACACATTTTCGTCTCAAAATTTACAGTTCGTCATGTTTCTGAATATCTACTAATCGATTCGTCTCAAAACATGATCACTATTTCGCACAATTACACTACCATTGAATGCTGGATGACTTCATAATTAGTTATGTTCACTTGCCACTTGTTTAGTTAACGATTAAAAACTTCAAAAATTACCCGACAAGCAATAAAAGTCTTAAAAAATATGAGATGAAAGTTTTTCACTTCGTTCACTTGATTGCGCTTTGTTTTCATCTCATTTGATTTCGCAAAGTTACTAAGTTATCTCATAATGTTACAGAACAAAAATTGTTTATCTTCCTCAAATTATCATCAAAAAGTATGTTTTTGGTAACCGTGACATTAGTTTAATTATATTATTGATATTAATATTTAAATAAAACTGTTTCAGCTTCGAATATTACCAGAAAGAACGTGTTAAATACTAATGAAAAAACCATTGTGGCAAATCTAGTAGCACTGGTTTCATTCCGCTTTACGCCAACATAACGCTGTGAAGTGTGTGTGTGTGTTTCATCGACTGTGCACAGAGATGCCAGATATTTTCATAGAAAATATGTATCACTTTGCATAGAAAGTCTATATCTTTTCTATCTGTTTTCACAAATAAAATAATGTTAAAAGATAGTTCTTTAGATCTGCCATTGCCCCATTAATTAGATAATTCAACGAGTAAATTGTTTACCAATAATAATAATGTGGAAAAATCCTGGTGGGTACGGTTGTATCGTTTGAGTTTTATATCTGGCAGCGATGAGGCAGTCGGTCACCAGAATGTCTGCCCAGCCATATTTTTCCAGCTGGCAGCGATTAGTCAGCCATCTGGCAGCCATGCGTATGCGGGTGAGAGTGTAATAGTGGAATATTTTGTTTTGATTGCTGTCGCCATTGCTAATTTATAGGATGAATAAAAGATCAACGATAGGATGGATAAAAATCCATTGAGATGAAATTAGGAGCAGAGTTATGAAAACATCATTAGTGGTTTTAGCTGTTTTATAAATATTAGTTGAATTTTCAAGAAATGTGGATCTATTCTCAACGTGGAGCAAGGCGAATGAAGCAGTAATATGAAACAGTTACAGTGATTTTAGTGGCTAAATCGGGCTTTGAAGGCGACGTCCTTACAAATGAGATGAAATAGGGAGCCCTTACCCTAAATGTCATTGAATTGAGGTTTCTATGCCCGGTGAAAAATGAACGGCGGCCCTACTGAAAAATGGGTGGCCAACACGTTTCCTGATGAAAACAAAACAATATGTAAAAGCGATTCACACGCAGCCTCAAGCGACTATCACCTGCATGGAACGAATACGGAACAACAACATTAATTGTAAGCAATTCATAACTTGACTTAGTGAAGTTCGCGGACATTTTAACGTCGGATACGTGAGCAATATTCGGCTAAAAAAATTATAAAAATAATCTGGACGTCGACGGAAGTTGATTGATCGTCTGAAACGTGTTTAATGCATGCGTTTCCTGATGAAAACAAACCAATCTCATTTGCATTTGTGGTTGTAAGTGAGCTGTCAGAGAGCCTAATATTCGCTCATTTTATGAATGTGTTAGTGTAAAATTTAGGTGTCGATGTCCAGATAATTTTTATAATATTTTTAGCCGAATATTGCTCACGTATCCGACGATAAAATCACAGACTAACAGACATGACAGTATGAGTAAATTCTTATAAAAATATTTTTTCGTGATGCACTAGTTCCACCTATATTGTACTGCGCGAACTATTTACTATCTGTACACCCCTTGTGTTATGTAAAAGTTTTTTTACTAGTTGGTTTCCCCTCGTTTGTCAACACCGATCAGCTGCTTGCAGGGATGCCTGATTTCATCAAAATATTTGAAAATTAATAGTCACAATAAATTATTGGATTACGTTGATAATATATTTAACTTTATCGCGATGTTAGAAAGTAACCATTTATTTTTCTCAACGTTGCTCATCTAGATTATTTTTTATTGTGTTGGTAATTTTCACCCGAAATTAAGTGGCGGCAGACAAGAAGCAAGTAAATATTGTAACCAAACGGGTTTGATTTTGTATTGCGTTGGACGATGAGAAGTAGGCACAATTATGTATATAGTTTTGGCAATATGTATTAAATCTGTATCCTGCATGAAATTCGCATGGACGTATACAAATCAATACATTACAGGTAATTCTGTATGAATGGCAACTCTGTTGATAAATGAAAAAAATAAACACAGTCTAGATGACAGATAGGATGTTTTTGATAGGGTAACGTGGCGCCATCATGACACATGTGAGTACTGTCCCAAATAAAGGAATATTCGAAATGACCGTTAAAATGATTGAAGAATCTAATTTGAGTGTCCTGTCTGTTAGTCTGTGATAAAATGTCCGCGAACTTGACTTAGTGTCCTCTCATATGAATTGCTTACAATTAATGTTGTTGTTCCGTATTCGTTCCATGCAGGAGATAGTCGCTTGAGGCTGCGTGTGAACCGCTTTTACATATTGTTTTGTTTTCATCAGGAAACGTGTTGGCCACCCATTTTTCAGTAGGGCCGCCGTTCATTTTTCACCGGGCATAGAAACCTCAATAATTTAGATTTTATCAACGAATATTGGCATTCGGAGACCGATAAATGCGAGACTTCAATTATCGATTGAATTTTAGGAGAGAAAAGCAAAATTATTTATCTTACTTCTAATGGGAACATTCTATATGACAACTTGATTGTCAAACGATATCATTTCGATCATATGTGAATACTTCGACATGGTATGCATATCATCTCGGTATATCAAGTGATATCAGAGCTAATGTGAACTTGGTATTAAGCCATTTCACTACACTCCAGCTAAAGGACTAGAGAACTAAGGTTCCAGCGAATTTCAACAGTTTATGTTGGGATTCTAAGAAGAACTAGTAAATGTTCTGTATATCCGAAAAACAAAATTTGTATATTCAGTTATGTAATGTTTTCATTTAAAAATAAACTGAAAATCCGCACGAAAACGTGCAAAATCGGAAAAGAAGAAGAAGAAGACGAATTAACAATTCAGTTCGCATCTTCTCACTCAATTCCGAATGATTTCCAAATCAACCGGTTGTAGGCGAAATTCATTCGGAATCGGTTGTTGCACTGGAGTTGGAATTGATTCGGAATTCCACATGATTTCCACATGGAATTCCGAATGAAAATTTCTCGCCCATTCGGAATCCCTTCGCATCTGATAATGTGGGCATGACCACACTATTCTGAAACCGACTTTCGCATAGGTCGTTTGATTATTCTGATTTTGTGAGTGCTCGAAATACTTTCCATCCAAAGATAACTTTTTAGTGGTACGAAGTACGCCTGGATAGCTGTGGGTACAAAAATAAAGGGAACAAGTGCGGAACGTACAGGAACAAGTGTGGAAGGTACATGAACAGGTACAGAGAATACAAAATATTCAGTAAGTACAGGAACAAGTACAGACATTAGAGAAACAAACACTGAATCAGGAATCAGAACAAATTGGCTCAAATGGCACGTTCCCCTTGATATTTGGAGATTTGTGCCTTGCTATCAATTTGTTTTTAGCTTCATTTTCCCTATATATAAGTGGGAAGGATCGAAAGGAAATGGTAAGGATTGGGCTAGGAGGATGGGAAAAATTGACGACACAAAAACACAAAAAAGCAGAAGTAAATTCTGCACCCCTGAGAGATGTTGAACAATCTGCTGGGGATCACATTTAGTGGAAGCAGAAGTAAATTCTGAACCTCTACGAAGTCCCGAACAGTCTGCTGAAAAACCTATTCAGGTTTGTTATTATGTGCGTTCTTTCTGCTGAACGATGCACAGATTATAAAACCTCCAACCCCCGAGAGGATTTAGAGATTTTACTAAAGCGACACCATTCTGTACCCTATTTAAGCTGAATACAGAAAGGATTCATTCACTCCAGGAAGAACGATGAACCCTTCTGACTATAGCTCCTTACCACATTGGGTGAGAAACGAGAGAAATATTTAGGTTTGTTATTATGTGCGTTCTTTCTAATGAACGATGCACAGTTTATAAAACCTCCAACCCCCGAGAGGATTTAGAGATTTTACTAAAGCGACACCATTCTGCACCCTATTTAAGGTGAATACAGAAAGGATTCATTCACTCCAGGAAGAACGATGAACCCTTCTGAATATAGCTCCTTGCCACATTGGGTAAGAAACGAGAGAATATCCTTTAATTGTAGCTCCGCATACACAGACTCAACCATGTATGGAGAACCAAAAACCCGGATACGTAGTTGCGTAAATGCGGAACAGTTACATATCAGATGATATGAAGTACCATAATCGCATTCACACAATTCACACGAATAATACTCTGCACGTTGAATAGTAGCCATGTGATAATTGAGTTTGCAATGTCCAATCAGAGCTCTGACCAGAATACTGCCATGATGCTTGGAAAAATGCAGTAGACACTTTGACATTTTCAGATTCAAATCTGGTAGAAATGCTTTTGTCTGAGCACAAGTTTGCAAGCTGCGCCAGTTGCTGGCATCTTTGGATGCAGCCCAAGAACGAATCTTGTGCTTTATTTAACTAGTTGAAAGTGGTAGCGCTGGTTCAGGACCAACGAAATCATTTGTTGCACAAGCGCTAGCCAACTCATCAGCCCATTAATTTCCAGTAATACCAGAATGGCCGGGTACCCATAAGAAGTAAACAGCATTTGAAATGCTAAAGTCTTCAATTTGAGTTCGACATGCGATCACTAGATTCAACCGTGAATCATTCGAACTGAGTGCTTTTAAGGCTGCCTAACTGTCGGAACAAAAATAAATTCGTTTACCACAGATCCTCTGTGGAAGTGCGATTGTATTCCACACAGAATCGCGTAGATTTCGGCTTGGAATACAGTACAGTATCTACCAAGTGAATGAGACTGCTCTTATTTCACGACAGTAGACACCAGCACCAGAACGACCATTCAACAGAGAACCGTCCGTATAACAAACTATTTGTTCATCAAGTTGTCGTTCCAGACAACCAGACAACCATTGAATGTTTTTAAGGGAAAACTGCATGTGAGAGTTAGGTCACTAGGAGCGAGTAAATACTCATCTCACGTAACCATTTGAGACCACAAGCGAGTGTAGCTAGTAGCATAATCTAAAGGGTTACTGTCCCAAAGCCCTGTAACCTTAAGACGGTATGCACAAGATAATGCTTCTTGTTTTAGGAACACATGTAGTGGTTTAATGCACAGCAGCGCCTCTAGAGCAGCAGTAGGAGTTGTCATGAATGCTCCTGTCATCGCCATTATGACCATCCTTTGGGGATGATTTAGCTTTGACTGAACTGTCGCGACTTCTCATTTCTGCCACCAAGCAAGACATCCATATGCTAAAATTGGTCTAACAATAGTTGTATAGATCCAATGAATGTATCTGGGTTTAAGTCCCCATAATTTTCCAAAAGTTCGTCTGCATTGGCCGAAAGCCATGCAAGCTCTTTTAATCCTGAGGTCAATGTGAGCAGACAAATTCAGTTTTGAATCAAGAATAACCCCGACGTATTTAACTTGATCGACCACAGTGACCTCTGAACCGAAGAACTGTAACGGACGAGCTCCTGTGATTATCCTGAGATGAGTGAAAAACACCATTGATGTTTTGCCCGGATTTACAGATAATCCAACCTGACAACACCATTGCTCAACAGATCGCAGGGTTTGCTGCAATAAATTAAAGAGAGTGTTAATGCTTATACCGGTCAGCAATATATGATAATCGTCGGCAAAACCATAAGTCGGAAATCCAAGGTTACCCAAGTAGCACACGTTATTACACTTCAATGACAGTAACTTATATGACACAAATTCATGAAACAAGTTAAAGTCTTTGAAACGTGCATTATAACTGCTATGTAATCTGAAAAGCGTAAGAGGCGGAGCTTGTGCTACTTATCAAGGGTTGCCAAACAACTTCTCAGTAAAAAATATTTGATTTGATTCAGCGCGCACATCAGTCACAATGAAACAGAAAATATAAGTTTGTGTCAAGTTACAATTTGTTGATGTTTTTCCCATTCAACATTTACGACCAAAAATAGACATCCGATAATGAGAGCTAAAATATAGAATTCAATATTCTTTATACTCACCATATCTACTCAAAATCTAAGTACTATTCGATATTTATGGTGAAGTTGATCATTGTACTTATTGAAAACGTGCGGCCCTTCGATAGTTTGGGTTTCAGAACATCGAGGTACAAAATGATATTCATATTTTTATTCCCGTCTTATGAAATTTACAAAGCAATAATTAAAAATAGCATTTTTTTTCAAATTTAAATAATATTTCATTCCCTGGTCATAATGGTAGTCAATTGCATAAATTTTTCCATGCATACATGACCGTGTATGAAAGTGTAGAAATATCTGGTAGTGAGAATGTACTTCCGAAAACGAAACAAGTTTGCTTCGCACATGTACCGACAAAAATTTTTCGTATAAGCGCAGATTTAACTTGACCAAATTTAAAAAAAAGAAGGAGTTTCCTACTTATTGATTTAATATTATTGTTCGGGATAATGTACGGAACCGTACGGAACCTTTCAACCGACACTGTAATTGTATTTCTTTGTTGCATCACAACGAATACGGTAACCGATATGAAATCATTACTTAACTTTGTCTTATATGCCCCGTTTATACTTCTGCTGGCTGCCAGCATGCTGGTGCCAGTGTACTGCCCTCTTGGGAAAAAAGTTCAACTGTGGTCCAATGATCCAACGCATTAGAACAACGAAGGACCACCGTTGAACGTTTTTTTAAGAGGGCAGTACACTGGCACCAGCATGCTGGCAGCCAGCAAAAGTGTAGACGGGGCAATAGTGTGTCACTTTTTCATTGTCACATTTTGTTACGGAAATCAGTTGGCGAATAAAAACAGTCAATGCGAGCATGTCGTAAGAGCTAGATTACCGAAAAGTTACGTTGGAACTCATTGTAACTTAGTGTGATGACATGTCAATTCGTAACATTATTTTGACTCCATTGTCACCATCATAATACGACTTGTTTCGTCGTGTTTGTAATGCGACCATTATGCAGCATCTGTTTTGTTTCTATTTTATATTAACAAGTTACATGTGCTACTTGGGTAATAAGTTTCGTTAACAAACCATCAGCGACTAGGTTCCATAAAAGTGGGAATAGGACACCACCTTGAGGACACCCGCAGACACTCAACTTTCTAATCTCTGCTTGCCGAAGCGATGAACAAAGAAGTCGATTGTTTAGCATTGCGTGTATCCAATGTGTGATACTTGAAGGTATGCCATGACCACGGGCTGCTTCCACAATTGAATTGAAAGACACATTATCAAAGGCACCTTCAATACCTATGAAAACTCCCAAGCAAAATTGCTTTTGTGAGAAAACTTTTTCAATGTTGCACACAACATCATGTAACAGGGTTGTAGTGGACTTTCCACGCTGGTAAGCATGTTGCATTCCATGTAGCGGATGCACGCCCAAACTAACATTCCTGATATAGTGATCGACTATGAGTTCCACTGTTTTAAGAAGAAATGAGCTAAGACGGATAGGGCTGAACTCTTTGCTTCCTCATAAGTGTCGCGACCGTCTTTGGGAATAAATTTGACAATTATTTCCTGCCAAACTCTTGGAATATACCCTGTCGCAAAACTAAAAGTAAGTATTTTCTTCAAAACATGTTTGAAATGTTCATACTGGGAAAACTCCATCCTTTCCAGGAGACTTGTACGGAGCAAAACTCTCAACTACCCATTTGACCGATTCAATCGTCACAACGCTTCGAGCAAGGGCCCGAGAATCGTAACTACCTGAAAAAGTCTCGGGAAGAGCTGTCGGTGATGGATCCATACATCCTGGAAAGTGAGTGTTAAAAAGATAGTGAAGTACATCACCTTCATCAGACAAGTGTTCACCATCTGAAGTTCTTAAGAAACTGACATTAAAGTCCTTAGACTTCGAAAGTAACTTATTTAATCTGCTAGCCTCGTTGAGACTAGAGACATTTGTGCAAAGGCTTTTCCAACCACTTCGCTCAGACGATCGAAGAGCATTTTTGAAAGCCCTTCGAGCCGTCACGAATGCCTCCGACCCATCTCTGCGTCGGTGGTTCCAAGCTCTTCTGCATAGTTTTCTTAGTCTAGCAAGTTCAGCATTTCACCAAGGAGTTCCTCTAGTAGCTCGCACAATCCGAAGTGGACAAGCCTCTTCATATGCTGCTACTATGAGTGAGTTTGTCTCGTCGACAACATTTTCCAAATCAATTAGGGTTTCAATTCCGTAAAATCTAGTCGCCAAGCCCTCTCCATAGAGGTACCAGTTTGTAGACTTGGGATTACGATATGTGATAATATCAAATTTAACGTTTGAATGATCAACGAAGATGTACTTATGATCAGACAACTAAGGTTCAATTCACCAACTCATGCGCAGAGCAGAGAGTTACGTCCATAACCAAGTTGGACGGTTTCCTGCATTGACTATGTGCAGGTTTGTACTGCTCACAAATTCCATCATATCAGAGCCTCTCAAATTTATATCTGTACTGCCCCAAATGATATGGTGAGCATTTATGTCACTGCTGAATCACATTTGCAGCAGTATGATACAACCTTTTCGAAGTCATCTCTTGGCGAAGGTTGGTTATGTGGCAAATATGCCGCACAATAGACATATTTCCTGTCTATGCCATCAATAGTCATACCTACTGTGACGTATAGTTGCTGTACGTTTATGTTTGAGATTGATTTGTGCTACTCTAACCATTATCAATTAGAGTAATGAACACTCCATCTCCAGCACTTATCGTTCAAAAACTAGGAGAAACTAAATATATTGGCTTATAATCGCCTATAGCGAACCATGTAAGGATTTTTCAAAATGTTTTAATCATTTAAATCTCACGAGTTGCGAAGAAAGAAGTCGTTCACTGTGCCAGAGCTTTGCTTAACACAGTAAGGGAAACCCCCAAGATATTCCGTTCACGACTGCGTTGATTAACCTCCTGCAGCCATTCAGTCATTGGCACGGAAATACACCTTGACTTAGGAGTTCCAATTATTGTGGATTTTTACAACATAGAACAGGAAACCTGTGGATCAATTCTTGGTAAAAAATAATTCCGCCGGATGCCGGCTTACCTGTTTGGTGGACTTATACCACCGGTACAGGTGGACCGTAGCGTTATTCTGAGCCAGCTGGGAAACCGCTACCGACACTACAAGGCTGTCTAGGCTGCTCAGAGAGAGAGAGAAGTTGACATTGATGGTCAACAACCATGGATGGCCGAGCAGCCACACATGGAAGGTACAGGAACAGGTACAGATAATACAAAATATTCAGTGAGTACAGACATTAGAGAAACAAATACTGAAAATACTGGAACAAGTGCAAAGACCCACATTATCAGATCCGAATGGATTCCGAATCAATTCCGAATGGGCGAGAAATTTTCATTCGGAATTCCATGTGGAAATGATGTGGAATTCCGAATCAATTCCAACTCCAGTGCAACAACCGATTCCGAATGAATTTCGCCTACAACCGGTTGATTCGGAAATCGTTCGGAATTGAGTGAGAAGATGCGAACTGAATTGTCAAATCGTCTTCTTCTACTTCTTTTCCGATTTTGCACGTTTTCGTGCGGATTTTCAGTTTATTTTTAAATGAAAACATTACATAACTGAATATACAAATTTTAATCTTCATGTTCTTCGGATATACAGAACTAGTAAATAACCAGTCCTTCTTAGAATCCCAACATAAACTGTTAAAATTCGCTGGAAATTAACAAAACGACCTACCTTAGTCCTCTAGTCCTCTAGCTGGAGTGTAGTGAAATGGCTTAATGTGCCTAAATTTTACACTAACGCATTCATACAGATACTGGTACATAAAATTCAGAAACAAGATAAAAAAGCAATATAAAAGGACGCCATTGGGTGTATTGAAAAATTAAACAATAAAATCGCTATTAATGTGCATTGAATGTGTATCTAGTTTGATTAACATCACACCTACAGTCCTCTTGTGCCTTTACACCGGAGTTGGACGGTAAAGCCTGGCAGGCACCAACATTTGGTCCTTCAAGCCGGATGTAAACCAGTGACCTACGGATATGGAAAAGCGTTTCACGGGGCTTGAACAGCGCGAAGAAAACATTGCGAATTCATTGATCGATTAAAATAAACACCGAAAGAACACTGTCCCATCAGTTGATCGGTAAAAATGATTCATACACCCATGAAAGGTTTAGCAGTTGCGGAAGGAGAGTTATCTGCATCAAACTCAAGAAATTCAGGATCATTCCGAGGATTCCACGAATGGGAGACCACGTCCGATGGTAGCAAGCTTCAAGCGCTAGGAGTATTATTCCGTCAGCGCGATCAGGTGAAAAATAAAGTGACTCGTGTCCTAACCACTCTGACAGCGACTCAAGGACGAGCTAGTGTAGCACAGTTAAAAACATCGATGCTGCGTACACCGAGTTCAGTGGATTTCATAGTAAAGTGATGGCAATAATTCCAGAAAGTAACATCGAATCGCAAGAAGAAATATATACCGAGTTCGAGGACCAATATAACCAAGCTTCCATAATGATTGAAGAGCAGATGATGGCTCATACAGCAAATTTATCGCGAAATGCTTCCGTTATTGGCCAGCCACAAGTGATCGTGCAGAAGCAGGCACTACGAATGCCTTTACCAACATTTGATGGACAATACCGTAATTGGCCAAGGTTCAAGGCAATGTTCGAGGATTTGATGCGAACATCCACCGACTCAGATGCCATCAAATTATATCATCTTGAAAAGTCACTCGTTGGAGAGGCCGTTGGAGTAATTGACGCAGCAACAATACGGGACAACAATTATACTCATGCGTGGAACATTCTCGAGGAGCGCTACGGTAACGAGCGTCTTATTATTGATACCCATATTCAAGGCATCAAGGAATTAAAACGAATGACACGGAAAGCATCAAAGGAATTGCGAGATTTGCTCGAAGAATGCACTCGTCACGTCGATGGTCTACGTTTTATGAACCAAGATCTAAGCGGCCTTTCAGAATTGTTCGTGATAAATTTCTTGACTGGCGCACTAGATCCGGAAAGTAGAGAAAATTGGGAGAAAACTCTTAAAAAAGGCCAATTACCTACGTATAATACCACAGTGGAGCATCTAAGAGACTGGTATTTAGTATTAGAAAGATGTGAAGTGGCGATTATATCGAACATTTAACCCATTCAATTGAAATCTATCGCGCCAACCAAAGGTTCACTCAGAGTGGCCAATGCAGCTACATCGGCAACGGAACATGCGTGTGAACTGTGTCCTGGACATCACCCGAATTATAAGTGCCCTGTATTTCGAAACATGAGCATTGCTCAGCGACATGCCAAAATCAAGGATGTGAAGGCATGCTACAACTGTCTGCGTAAGGGTCATCGTATTAGCACTTGTCCCTCTGAACGAGCGTGTACCATATGCTCAAGAAAGCATCACACGTTGCTTCATATTGAACCGACACTGGAAGTTGATGATAATGGACCACCTCAAGCAGAAAAAAATAGACTAGAGGAAAACAGAAGTATACTTTCTACTGGATCTAATGCTAATTCCGTAAGTGATTCTACCGTCAACGTTTCGTGTTCTAGTGCCATCAAAGCACAGAAGCATGTTTTACTTCTGACTGCCATGGTACGTATAGTCGACAGCAAGGGTCAATTACATTAATGCAGAGCACTACTCGACTCTGGTTCACAAGCTAATTTTATGACGGAATCCATGGCCAAATCTCTCTCAGCAAACAAGACTCCTGTCAACATTCCAATTGTTGGAATCGGTGGAACTAAGTCACAAGTGCGTTATAAGGTTAATGTCAATGTTAATTATCAAACTACACCAGCTTCTGCGAAGAGATGGAGTGTCTTTTGACGCATCAAGTGACAGGTTCAGTCCCGTCTACTACAATTGATATAAGCAATTGGTACATACCAACCGGTATACAACTTGCCGACCCATTTTTTCATACTCCCGAAAAAGTAGATATGCTAATTGGAGCAGAATTCTTTTTTGGGTTAATGATGCCAGGACAACTGCGTCTAAGTGACGAAATGCCAAGGCTACAAGAAACGCAGTTGGGGTGGGTCGCTGCAGGTGCTCTAGAACAAAATATTACTACAATGTACTCTAATGTAGTCTCAATGGAAGAATTGACTACAAATATGAAACATTTCTGGGAGTTGGAGGAAATCGATCATAGGAGTGGTGTGCCTTCTGAGCAAATTGAGGTTGAAGATCATTTCCAAAAAACACATCGGCGAGATGAAACTGGGAGGTATATCGTTCAGCTTCCGCTTCGTGAAACAGTCAATGATTTAAGTAACAATCGTTCATTAGCACTTAAACGGTTTCTGTTACTGGAAAGGCGCCTCCACAACCAACCCGACATAAAGCAAATGTATTGCAATTTTATCGACGAGTATTTATCGCTCGGTCATTGTCGAGAAATTGAAGAGAGCGACTATCCATCAAATCAACATCAAACGTATTATCTACCACATCATGCGGTACTCAAACCATCAAGCTCAACAACAAAACTACGTGTTGTCTTAGATGGGACAGCTACTTCGTCAAAATATTCTCTCAACGATGTACTCAAGGTTCAACATCAAACGTATTATCTACCACATCATGCGGTACTCAAACCATCAAGCTCAACAACAAAACTACGTGTTGTCTTAGATGGGACAGCTACTTCGTCAAAATATTCTCTCAACGATGTACTCAAGGTAGGTCCTACAGTCCAAAATGACCTATTCTCCATTCTTCTGCGATTTCGGAAACATCGTATTGCTTTCTGTGCCGACATTTGTAAGATGTATAGACAAGTTGTTGTTGATGAAACCCATACATCATTCCAACGTATCTTTTGAAGAAAACATTCATCGGATCGTCTCAAGGTACTAGAACTCACGACCGTAACATACGGAACTGCGTCGGCATCATATTTAGCCACAAGAACTCTGAAACAATCAGCCGAGGATGAGCGAAATGATTTTCCAGTCGTTTCAGATGTAGTGTTGAACGATTTCTACATTGATGACTTATTGTCAGGAGCTGACACCGTTGAGGAGGCAATACACTTGCAAGTTAATCTCCAGCGAATGTTAGCAAGGGGTGGCTTTCCTTTGCGGAAATGGTGCTCGAATTCGTTAGCACTGATACAAACGATCCCAGAGGAAGATCGAGAGATACAGGCTTCCTTCTACCATAACTCCACCATTGAGTCCATCAAGGTGCTTGGATTGTTGTGGGACCCTATCAATGATAATTTTCATTTCTTCACTCAAGGTAATGTTTATGACAAGCCAATAACCAAGAGATTTTTTTTTTATTCAAGAATATATTGTTTAAGGCACACTGCTTAAGCTCTAAGATGCCAAGGGCTAATAACCAAGAGATATGTTCTTTCATATATTGCCAAGTTATTTGATCCACTTGGTTTAGTGGGGCCCGTATTAGTACTGGCTAAAATTCTGATGCAGCGTATATGGGCTTCGGGTGTCGATTGGGACGATTTACTAGATTCTGAGTTGCACCAAGAGTGGATGCTGTTTCGCGATTCGCTTCCAGAGCTCACTTTATTACAAATTCCAAGTTGTGTACGTATGTCCAAAAATGATCATCATGAGATTCATGGGTTTGCTGATGCGTCTGGTAAGGCGTATGGTGCATGTGTATATCTGCGCACAGTAGGAGAAAATGGAAATATTAACGTTCATCTTTTATGCAGTAAGTCGAGAATTGCACCACTTACCGAGTTAACCATTCCGAAAAAGGAGTTGTGTGCAGCAGTTCTTCTTTCTCGCCTTGTAACAAAGACTATCGATTCATTAAATCTGCCAGCCTGTCCCGTTCGTTTGCGGTCAGATAGCCAAATTGTATTGTGTTGGTTACGGAAGGCACCACATCTCTTGGAATCATTTGAACGCAATCGAGTAATTGAAATAAATCGTCTTACCGATAAGCATATCTGGCAATTCATTCGTACTGAACACAACCCAGCGGATATTATTTCTCGAGGTCAGTTTTCGCCATGCTACGAAAAAATCGGATTTGGTGGAATGGACCAGAAATGCTTCATCATGATTATTATGATTCTGTGAATTCGTCAGCTGTTATAAACGAACTTGTTGTTCCTGCTACTACACCAAACGTCATCGTCGTACCAGTTGTTGCAAATAAGATACTTCCTATCTTTGAGAACGTCAGTAACTTTCGGAGGCTGCAAAGAATTATTGCTTACGTGTTGAGATTTTTACGAAACTTACGCACTCCCAAGGCAAGTAGGAATCTCAAACCATTTTTAACTGTTACTGAAATGAGAAATTCGTTGCAATGCATTGTGAAGACACTTCAAACCGCGGAGATGTCAGATGAAATCAACAGTGTTGCTAGTAAGGGGGTGAGCAAAAGCTATGCTTCACTAAATCCCTTTCTAGATGAAAATGGTCTCTTAAGAGTGGGAGGTCGACTGCAAAATTCAATGCTTCCATTTGATGCCAAGCATCAGTTCATATTGCCGCCCAAAAATACAGTTGTCGAATCATTAATCCGAGCGTTGCATATTGAGAACTTACATGTTGGACCATCTGGGTTACTAGCAATATTCCGTCAAAGGTTTTGGGTTACTAAGGCGAAATCTACAGTCAAAATAGTTTTCCGATCTTGTGTTATATGCTTCAGAACAAATCCCAG
Source organism: Malaya genurostris (assembly GCF_030247185.1). Classification (NCBI taxonomy): domain Eukaryota; kingdom Metazoa; phylum Arthropoda; class Insecta; order Diptera; family Culicidae; genus Malaya; species Malaya genurostris. The sequence goes on from NC_080571.1 coordinate 154,330,609, forward strand.
GCGCAATCAGCAGATTATGGGAAATCTGCCAGAAGTTCGAGTTAGTCCTTCGATGCCATTTGAGTTAACCGGCGTGGATTATGCCGGACCTATCACTGTTAAGGAAGGAAGATACAAACCGAAACATATGAAAGCATATATAGCTATATTTGTTTGCCTTACAACAAAGGGTATTCATTTGGAACTAGTGTCAGATTTGAGTACCGATGCATTCTTAGCTGCCTTGGATCGTTTTATTAATCGTAGAGGATTGGTGAAGAAAATGGTTTCTGATAATGCCAGCAATTTTATTGGAGCCTCGAACGAACTGCGGCGTTTATATCAATTGTTGAAATCTGAAACTACTCAAGCCAAAATAGCGGAATTTCTTCATCCAAGGGAAATAGATTGGAGTTTTATCCCTCCTAGAGCTCCAAATTTTGGTGGCTTATGGGAAGCTGGGGTGAAAAGTGTCAAAACTCATTTAAAACGGACATTGAAAACGGCCGTTCTCTCATTCGAAAAATATTACACAGTATTAACACACGTCGAAGCTATTTTAAATTCAAGACCTCTTTATGCTATCTCTAATGACCCAGCCGATCCCTTACCAATCACTCCAGCTCATTTGCAAATTGGACGCCCTTTACTACCAATATCTAAACCTTCGCTGTTAAATGCGAAGGAAACCCGTCTATCCCGTTGGCAATACTTAGATTACCTTCGAGATCAATTTTGGAAAAGGTGGTCTAATGAGTATCTGTCAACTCTACAAGTTCGAAGTACATGGACAAGGACGCAACCAAATTTGAGCCCTGATACAATCGTTGTTATTGCTGAAGATCACGTTCCCGCTCAAACTTGGAAACTTGGAAGAGTCATTACAACATATCCAGACAAGAATGGAGTAGTTCGAGTTGCAGATGTAAAAACAGAGGGTCGGACAATGCGACGAGCTACAAATCGGTTGGTACCACTTCCCATTATGGACAATCAGCTCCTCGAAATTCAAGAGCAATGCCCGGGGGAAAATGTCAATGTATAAACGTTTCTGTGTTTAAATTGAAATGAGTGTGTAAGGAGCGAAAACAGCAGTGATATCATCATTTCGTTTCCTTCTAAGGTTAAGGTATAAATTTAGGCGCTGCAGTGTATTTCTTTCATTCTGTTTTAGTTTTCACTTGTCTGAACACGTTCGTCGCATTATAAAAGGACGCCATTGGGTGTATTGAAAAATTAAACAATAAAATCGCTATTAATGTGCATTGAATGTGTATCTAGTTTGATTAACATCACACCTACAGTCCTCTTGTGCCTTTACACCGGAGTTGGACGGTAAAGCCTGGCAGGCACCAACAGATATCGAGGCATTATATATATATATATATATATATATATATATATATATATATATATATATATATATATATATATATATATATATATATATATATATATATATATATATATATATATATATATATATATATATATATATATATATATATATATATATATATATATATATATATAAATATATTCTCTATGATTTTTCCCTCTCGAATATGGCTCTCTTCATTGTTCTGTAAATAAGATTAAAACACTATAAATGATTAAGAATCCTGAAACACAAGAAAAATTAGAAATCTCATCCTACTCGCCAGGCACGTATACAGGGGGGTGTTTTAGGGGTTCAAACCCCCTCCGAAACTCAAAAGTTTATTACATTATGAAAACTTTTCTCTCTTAAGTTTACTATGCGGGCCACCCGCTGAGTTTTCGTGGGTGTTTTCAGCGGACCCACACGGACAGCAGGATTCGGCCTTCAACGACACGTACTAACGTCACATGACTTAGTTCCAACCCACCAGCCACTCTTAAGCCACGCCTGGAGGCATAATTTTACTTGGTATTAAGTCTTTAGTAGTAATCAATATATCTTGGGTTTTTTTAATCTGCTCATATAAAAAGATGGGGAGGTTTTATGCCTGGTGGAGAGTGAGATTGTAAATTTTAACTCCAGTGGGCTTTTCCCTGCTCCCAAATAAATAAATATTCAAGTCAATAATAAAATTCGTATGGAAATTAATTAACATATTCAGGACACCCCCCGAAAAATAATTCTGGCTACGCGCCTGCTACTCGCCAACAAGTATTGAGTTTCTTACTTCTAATGATTTTCAAACTGTGGCCCGTCTTATTTCTTTCTTTATCTTTCCTGCCATATAATGAGACTGATTCCATCTGTCCCTACGTAACACATTCAGAAAAAAACGTTTACATAACACAAAAGATGTACCGATAGTTGACCCACGAAATTTATTTTTAGAAGAATTTACTCATAGCGTCATGTGTGTTAGTATGTGGTATTATACTGATTGGTTACGTACATAATAATAGTTTTGACCTTCTAGTACCTCATACACATTTTAATTCCATATTACATTTGACTATCTTTAAATTATATTCATAAATTATATTCACTTGTTGATAGATGCTTTCGAATGTTCATGCAACAATACTTCCTGATTCATGTAATAATACATTACATAATAATAATAATAATTTACATTTACCATTGGGAATCAAGAGGAGGAAACATCGTGGGAACGTGCATAGCGAGCCAGAGTCACTTGAAGGAACTTGTTCCTTCCTTATTTTCCCTTCAGTAACAATCATAACATGAAGACTACTCGGTGAATGATTTCATGGCTACGGTAAGACTACCCGAATTCCTAATTATTAAAAGTTCTTGAATGGATGGGTATTTTATTATATTGCATGTATATACCAATAGCAATGACCGTTTCCTAACACTGTATTATTATTTTTAAGTGTAAAAATTCATATTGCCTAGCGCTATTGAATTAGAATATTTTAAAATAAAATAGGATTGTGCGCTAGATATCTTCCCCAACCCATGTAAGATATTTTCAATGCGCAGCTTTCCACGAGTAAAAGTGAAAAAATAACTGTAACGCACGCAAACGATTCTCTACTAGTTTTGGTTTTGCTACTGACGCGAGCGGTTCGAAAGCAATAATTTGAGTAGCAAGTAATATTATCCATCTGTATTCATAGATTTCTATTTATAAATATCTATAAAATATTTCTATTTATATATATATATACATATATATAAATATATATATATATATATATATATATATATATATATATATATATATATATATATATATATATATATATATATATATATATATATATATATATATATATATATATATATATATATATATATATATATATATATATACATATATATATATATATATATATATATATATATATATATATATATATATATATATATATATATATATATATATATATATATATATATATATGTGTGTGTGTGTGTGTGTGTGTGCGTTTATATTAATAACGTATTGTGCTCTCGCTATCCAGATGCGCATGATTTTGGTTATTAGTGCTGTTTCTTGCATAATGTTTTAAAAATAACTATGTAAGCAGATTCCTAATTTAGCCACTTTTTCTTTTTATTCGATTAGCGTGTGTAAAATTGTGTTGATCTTCTTGACGTGTCTGTTCTATACTTAACATTACAAAATATTGGACGAGTACAAAAGTGATAAATAAGCACTATGATCGAGAATGGTGACTACGTCATGCAGTACGGTGAAGATAGCTATATGGAGCAAGAGGAGGAATGGGAACGCGAGGGCTTGTTAGATCCTGCGTGGGAGAAGCAACAAAAAAAAGTAAGTGGATTACGAACTCACTTTCCTTGTTAATCGCTGTATAATCTAACATTCGGTATCCAGGCAGAATGAAAAAATTCAATAAATTTCTTTATCAGTATGCATTCCAAGCTTCCTTAACTCAAATAATGATCAAAACTGCATTAGAGCTGGGCTGAAGAATGCGATATAGAACTTTCTCGTTGCATTTCTGTTCCATTTTAATAGGAGAAAGATACTAATCTGTCACTTAAGCGTTTGGTAGAATAATTTCACTAGAATAATATTTTAACACCATTCAATCCTACTATATATCACGTCACTATACTTCAATACGTCAATACTTTGAAAATGTGTAATAAACGTTACATCACAGATACATATTTCGAATACTTTATGCATTGATCATCAGTGTGTCAGGTTTTAAGTTTATTGAAAAAATTCTGCAATGTTGTTCCTATTATATGAAACGGAAGTAGGTAGATTTCTATCATAAGATAGGAAACCATGAAGAATAGTTAGGATAGGAACACGAAATTTTGTTTACCCCAAATGTTTTCAATTTATCAGTAGGATCTTTTGCAGATCCTAGAAAATTCAGTACTACTGAATACTAAATCAGAGCCAAAGGATTTTCATTTCGATTTAAGTTGATGTGCATGATTGGCCAGGTTAGCATTCTATGAAACATATGTGCCATTTTTTGTTGGTGGGAATGTTTCAAAGTATTTGGTATTACTCGCTCTGTACTGGTTGGCTTCCTATATACCTCGAAAGATAAAGTTTTTGCCTCCAGTTCAAAAAGAACATCTAAGAAAGGTAAACTATTGTCTTTCTCCCTCTTACAGGTGAATTAATCTTTTTATGTAAATTATTACTTGTTTCTTAGAAGTTTGTTGAATCTTTTCATTTGATGATACAATAGGGGCTAGGGTCCACTAGGAGATTGATAGTACCTATTATCTCTCTCCGGACAGTACTAGCCTAGATGCCGTGTGGAATCCGGCGGAAAAAAATGAACCAAGAATAGATCCACTGATTCCATGTCGTAAAAGGCGACAATTGCAGGAGTTTCTTTTTCCTTTCAGTTATCAGATATTTTCAATGTTTTACTTCTGATTACTCTATTTTACTAAATCATCTCTTTATTCAACCTATCAATTTCCGTCTAGCTTCGAAGAAAGGTTTTATTTGGTTTATTTGGTTCCGTTGATATTACAAAGTTAATAACAGAGATAACATATATCCGTTATTGAATACATAGTAAAAAAACACTTGATATTAATATTTCAAATAATAAATTAATATTTTTCTCGGTAGCCGGCTGCCCAGATCAACCAATATAACCAATTAATAATTTTAATAAATAATTAAAATAAAAAAGTGGAAATAATAAAAAACTCTGTGAACTCTGTTGAACTTTAATTGGTGATTTGAAATGATTTTATAACAACTGTTAATAATATGTTTATGCAAAGAATCAACTATTTTGTCTAAATCATATTCACTCGTTTATTTTGTATTACGTAATTTCATTTATAAAAATAGGGAAGCTTTTATTTTTTACGCGATAGTATTACAAAATTTTCTTTAGTTTCCTCGAATAAGAGATGTGAATTAAGACTTCCCGGGACTTCAATATCGGTTATTGTTGGAACGTTCACTCGGGAAGTCAGTGAGTTTAGTGGTGCATCCGAGCATCTTGAAACCGAAACATACTGAGTCGCGCGCGAATAATACCAATACTGAAATTTTTACTAACAAATATCCTTCTCCCGTGACACATGTGGAGTGCGCAGTAGTATATACGGCCTCCAGTAACAACAAGTGTTGGACTAACATCCCTTCCCATTCCTTAGACGATCTACGTTCGGGCCTGGCCGGCGCCGGTACTGATCAATGTATTCTGGGGTTACCAGAAGATGTACATTGAAGGATGATTTACCAGTCCCAGGTTGGATCATCTAGTAATTCCCTGTACAATTTCAGCTAATCCCGATCAGTAACGGAGTAGCAACCAGGGGTGGTCGCTCAAGCTCAAGCTCAAGCTCTTTTCATTTGATGATACAACATATATCATCAACGTATCTCCACCAGCTATTAGGTAATCACTGTTTTTTTCAAAAGATCTTCGAGGTTTGCCATAAATATTTCGCATAAAAATTTGCAGAGCGGATTACCAAGTGCCGCTCCTTGTCATTGCTTGTAAAATTCATCCCTGTATCTAAAGTTATCTTATGACAATGAAAACTCAAAATTTTGTAAACCTGAGATTTTTCCAACATATCAGTAGGATCTTTTTAGTATTAGGTAATTAGTACTACTGAATAGTAATCTAAGCCAATGGGTTTAAATTTCGATTGAGGCGGATGTACTATGTTTCATATGAAGGGGAATCAAAGTTGTAAAACCGACTAGCAAAAATTTGCCCAGTGTGTGTGTCTATGTGTCAAATAATCTTACTAGTTTTTCTTGGAGATTCAAATGAAAGGTATCACGGTCTCATACGGAATAGGGGGATTTTAGGGCTTTTAACAACTGCACACATATCTATCAATTTATCTTTATATATATATATATATATATATATATATATATATATATATATATATATATATATATATATATATATATATATATATATATATATATATATATATATATATATATATATATATATATATATATATATATATATATATATATATATAACAGTTCGGCTGAAAAGTTCGTATCGTTTAATAGAAACACACATTTTTTTGCCAAAATTCGTTTTTATTATTCAACATAATTGTCATCAGAGGCGATACAACGATTATAGCAATCTTCCAACTTTTCGATACCATTTTTGTAGTACGATTTGTCCTTTGCCTCAAAATAGGCCTCAGTTTCAGCGATTACCTCTTCATTGCTTCTAAATTTTTTACCAGCGAGCATACTCTTGAGGTCTGAGAACAGGAAAATGTCACTGGGGGCCAAATCTGGAGAATACGGTGGATGAGGGAGCAATTCGAAGCCCAATTCGTTCAGTTTCAGCATGGTTTTCATCGACTTGTGACACGGTGCATTGTCTTGATGAAACAAAACTTTTTTCTTCTTCAAATGAGGCCGTTTTTTTTTAAAAATTTCGTCCTTCAAACGCTCTAATAACGCTATATAATAGTCACTGTTGATGGTTTTTCCCTTTTCAAGGTAGTCGATGAAAATTATACCATGCGAATCTCAAAATACAAACGCCATAACCTTACCGGCCGATTGTTGAGTCTTTCCACGCTTTGGGTTCGGTTCATCGCGTGCAGTCCACTCAGCTGACTGTCGATTGGACTCCGGAGTGAAGTGATGGAGCCATGTTTCGTCCATTGTTATATATCGACGAAAAAAAAATTTATTTTTATTTCGATATAACAGCTCCAAACACTGCTCAGAATCATCAATTCGTTGTTGATTTTGATCGATTGTGAGCTCACGCGGCACCCATTTTGCACAAAGCTTTCTCATATCCAAATATTCGTGAATAATATGTCCAACACGTTCCTTTGATATCTTTAGGGTGTCAGCTATCTCGATCAACTTCACTTTACGGTCATTGAAAATCATTTTAAGGATTTTTTTCACGTTTTCATCGGTAACAGCCTCTTTTGGACGTCCACTGCCTTCATCGTCTTCTGTGCTCATATGACCAGTACGAAATTTTGCAAACCACTTTAAAATTGTTGCTTCGCCCGGTGCAGAGTCTGGATAACACTCGTCAAGCCATTTTTTGGCATCGGCGGCACTTTTTTCACCAAAAAGTAGTGTTTCATCAACACACGAAATTCCTTTTTTTCCATTTTTTTCACAATAACAAAAGTAGCTTCACTCAAAATGCAATATCTTACAAACTAATAATCAGACAGCTGTCAAATTTATACACGTATCTTTTGAAGGTTGGTACTAACTAAAAATTGTATGGATTTAATTCTAGTGGCGCCCCCTCATAGAAACGATACGAACTTTTCAGCTGATCTGTTATATATATACATATATATATATATATATATATATATATATATATATATATATATATATATATATATATATATATATATATATATATATATATATATATATATATATATATATATATATATATATATATATATATATATATATATATATATACTGATATATATATATATATATATATATATATATATATATATATATATATATATATATATATATATATATATATATATATATATATATATATATATATATATATATATATATATTTATATATTTATATATAGTCCACGATATCAGAGAATCTCAGTAATCCGGATTTTGTCTGATTTTCTTGCTGTGATTTGGGGTTATTAGGGTGTTTTGATGCCCCTAGAAGTGCTGGATACTCCTTATTATACTTTCCAAAACTGGTGGAATTTGCTTCGGTTCAGAGTAGAGATGGGCAATTCGTTCGCGAACGGTTCAAAAGAACTAGATCTTTTGAAAGAATGAATGAGCAGTAGTTCTATTTTCGAGAACGGTAGTTCCTCAGTTCAAAGTGGTGGGACCTTTATGCTCGTTTAACCTTTTTTCGAGAACGGTAGTTCTGTTATAAGAAAGCTGCATCACGAAAGCTCAGTTCTAATTCTTGGGAACGAACGAACGGCTCTGGAGAACTAGTTCTTTCAACAGAACGTTGCATTACTGAACGGTTCTTTAAAATGAACTGTTTTGCCCATCTCTAGTTCAGAGTCAGCACTTTTCGTTTCTTTTTTATTATTCTGCGACGAAGACAGTCTAACGCCTTTACGAGATAGCTTGGGAGAGACCGAGTGTGGTCTTTTCCTGCTTCCTCCAGGCAATGGGTAAGATGTTCCTTCGCCGGGGTCGTCAGAGCTACCTGGCAAGAGAGAAAACGGGTTCTCAGGGTGCGATGAAGCCGTTCTTTTTAATATTTCCGCGTAAGACCGCTTCGAACCTTTAGTTTTTCTTCCCGCTGTATGTACGTTGGGCACACCGAGAGATCACTTCCGCCACAGTAAATGCATTTTTCAGCAGTCTTCCTGCAGGAGTCGTCCTCATGGGCCTCTCCACATTTACCGCATCGCGGTTTATTGCAACAGAAGGTGGCCATATGTTCAAACCGTTTGCAATTGGAACAATGCATCGCCCGTGGTACATACATGCGTACAGGTAGACGAACTCCTCCCACTACCAAATAATTTGCGAGCGCAGATCCGGCGAAGGTCACCCGAAATCAGTCTGATGGGTAGAATTTACCGTCTATCGATTTGGAGTGCAATTGTTTGCATTCCAGTATTTTCACTGACTGAAGGTCGGGGTTTTTGAAACGGCCTACCCTGTCCTTCATCAGATCTTCGATTGTTAGGCTCTCATCATGGACCACACCGTCGATCTCCACAACACGAGACGGGATGTACACTCGGTACTCCCTCGTAAAAAGCTCACTAGCAGCAATCTGATTTGCTTGCTTCAGGTCGGCCGCGACGACGCGCAACTTGTTTGGCGACACTTTGTCCATAGATTTTATTGCCGAGTAATGCTTTGTCAGATCTCGAGCAATATTCATAACAGAAAAAACAGAAGTGAAAAAATTTAGAAAGTGGTAGAAAAAATAAAAAAGTTTTAAAGGTACTTAACTAGTATGGCACGATGAGCTGTTGGATGATTTAATCCTTCGATCCTTTTTGCGTAACCTTGAATCCACCGGTCGACATGTAGATCGCAAACAATTGCGGTGTTATTGCCCAATAGTGCTCGGTCAAACACAAGAATAGAATTCACTGCTGCTACCGATGCGACGTCTCTGCACAAAACTTGCTTTGTTAAAGCCACAATCTTCGCTGCTATATTAGAGTGCTTATACTTCAGCCCTTGCTGAGATAAGCACCTTCGCCGATGTCGATTATAAAAACCTGTTTTAATCCACCTAGTGGTGTAATTATGCCTTTCTCATGTACATATAATATTGTGGTATTCCATTCAAAAATTTTCTCTTCGATTTTTGAAAGAAACCAAGTGATTGTTTATGCATAACATACAGAATAAAACAGTGCTTTGATTGCGTAAGCCATCCTTAAGAGAACGAAATGGGTTCACTATTATATGCACTTCCGGCACCGGAACCCGAGAACCGGTATAATCGAAGTCGGTTCGTACGGCCACCAACTAATGGTGGGACCGGAAGACCTTTCATTTAAATCTAAGTTTGTGGGAATCGGTCAAACCATCGCTGAGAAAAGTGAGTGAGATCCATTTTGGTATATATGACCACTATTTCTGGTACTTCCGGAACCGGATACCGGGAACCAGGATAGCCGGAATCGGTTTGTTTAGTTGCCTACTGATAATGACTATCGATTTGTGTAGTTTTGAGACCAGTTTAGAAAAATTTTCACGTGTTTTGTTTCGCCGGTTTAAGTGACGGTGTACAATATTGAACACACTTTACCCTATAATTCCAGAACCGGAAGTCGGATCCGGATGAAATTCAGGAATTCCGTATTGGACCGGAAGACCTTTCATTTGAATCTAAGTTTGTGGAAATCGGTCAAACCATCGCTGAGAAAAGTGAGTGAGATCCATTTTGGTATATATGACTACTATTTCTGGTACTTCCGGAACCGGATACCGGGAACCAGGATAGCCGGAATCGGTTTGTTTAGTTGCCTACTGATAATGACTATCGATTTGTGTAGTTTTGAGACCAGTTTAAAAAAATTTTCACGTGTTTTGTTTCGCCGGTTTAAGTGACGGTGTACAATATTGAACACACTTTACCCTATAATTCCAGAACCGGAAGTCGGATCCGGATGAAATTCAGGAATTCCGTATTGGACCGGAAGACCTTTCATTTGAATCTAAGTTTGTGGAAATCGGTCAAACCATCGCTGAGAAAAGTGAGTGAGATCCATTTTGGTATATATGACCACTATTTCTGGTACTTCCGGAACCGGACACCGGGAACCAGGATAGCCGGAATCGGTTTGTTTAGTTGCCTACTGATAATGACTATCGATTTGTGTAGTTTTGAGACCAGTTTAGAAAAATTTGCACGTTTTTTGTTTCGCCGGTTTAAGTGACGGTGTAGAATATTGAACACGCTTTACCCTATAATTCCAGAACCGGCCGGATGAAATTCAGGAATTCCGTATGGGACCACGAGACCTTTCATTTGAATCCTAGTTTGTCAAAATCGGTTCAGCCATCTCAGAGAAAACCTAGTGAGATTATTTGACACATACACACACACACACATACACACACACACACACACACACACACACACACACACACACACACACACAGACATTGCTCAGCTCAATGAACTGAGTCGAAAGGTATATGACACTTGGCCCTCCGGGCCAATTTTCACTAGTCGGTTTTTCAAGTGATTGCATAACCTTTCTATATGAGAAAGGCAAAACACGTGTTTGCTTTTCGAACACTCGGATACGAATGTTCTACCAGTTTAACGATGTTGTATACAATGTAGAGAAATATCGAGCCTCTCGCTGCCAAATTATCGGCTATCACTGTTTCTCAGAGTATGAAATAGTCTCATAACCCCGTTGTTAAGTAAGTGCGAACCCAACTTAGTTTCGTGAAGTGTTTACTTGATAAAACTACCCCCTGAGTATATATATATATATATATATATATATATATATATATATATATATATATATATATATATATATATATATATATATATATATATATATATATATATATATATATATATATATATATTTATATATTTATATATATATATAGACCGCTCGCGCAGCTGACGCACGGGCATCAGCTCTCTAGAAATTTGCTAAATGACAGTTGGGAGTTGTATTGTTTACAAGCGCAAGAAAGCATTTTGCCAAAAGTGAACGCGAAAAAAAATCCTGACTTGAGAGAGCGAAGGAGTTGCTTCGTTTGGCCGAAAGCGGTCAATTTCCGAACATTGTATTTTCTGACGAGACCGCGTGTACGTCCCGTCTCATGTGGTGGAGATTGACGGTGTGGTCCGTGACGAGAGCCTGACAATCGAAGATCTGATGAAAGACGGAGTAGGTCGTTTCAAAAACCCCGACCTTCAGCCATTGCAAATACTGGAGTGCATACCACAATTTAAACATACGGCCACCTTCTGTTGCAATAAACCGCGGTAAATGTGGAGAGGCCCATGAGGACGATTCCTGCTGGAAGACTACTGAAAAATGCATTTACTGTGGCGGAAGTCTTCATGATCTCTCGGTGTGCCCAACGTACTTACAGCAGGAAGGAAAACTAAAGGTCTCCATGAAGCAGCATTCGAAACGGTCTTACGCGGAAATATTAAAAAGAACGGCTTCATCGCACCCTGAGAACCCGTTTTCTCTCTTGCCAGTTGATGAAAATAGCTCTGACGACTCCGGCGAAGGAACATCTTACCCATTGCCTGGAGGAAGCAGGAAAAGACCAAATTCGGCCTTTCCCAAGCTTTCTCGTAAAGGCGTTGGACTGTCTTCGTCGCAGAATAATAAAAACGTAACGAAAAGTGCTGAACCGAAGCAAGTTCCACCAGGTTTGAGAAACTATAATAAGCAGTATCCAGCACTTCCAGGGGCATCAAAACACCCTAATAACCTAGAATCACAGCAATAAAATCAGACATAATCTGGATTGCTGAGATTATCGGATATCGTGGACTGGATACTAACAGCCTTCAATTTTACTGATCCTCTTAGAAATCTTTTAACTGCTTTGATATCAAACGTAAGAACATTTTTAAAACAGTTTTCTGAACAATGGCTCATCCTCTCAGCGATCGTATCATTTGATAGCTAATTTATCATTAGAAATCGAGGATATTATCACTGCAGAATTGCAGAAGTATCTTCCCAAAACGTGATTCTTTCAAATATCTGCTAAATACTCGTAACTGCGATGCATTTTGCTTGTGTGAAACATGGTGCTTATAACAAGTGATCACATGCCGATCATGGTTTCAGTCACCAGTGGTCTAAGACCATCGGAGACAATCAATGTTTCTATGATCTCACGCGAAACATTGATTGGAAAAACTACGCGAGCTTGATATCTGAGAAACTAGATATATCAAACGAGCTTCCTTCGGAGGAAGAATATACATTTTTGGCTGGTTTGATTCTCGACACCGCAATTCAAGCGCAGACGAAACAAATACCCATCGCGAAAACTAACTTTCGTTATCCCCACCTGTACTGGGACAAAGAGTGCTCAGAGCTGAGAGAGAAAAAAGCATCAGCTTTCATCACGTTTAGAACTAACGGAACACCTGAAAATTACCAGAAATACGCGGCGTTAGAACTCAAAATGAAAAGTTTGATTATAACTAGGAAACGCGGTTATTAGCGATGGCTGGTTAACGGATTAACGAAAACAAAGAGAAACAGCAAAGAGCACTCTTTGGAATACGGCACGACGCATGCGCAATCGTAATCATGCGAACGAAAGTAAGAAATATTCAAATCTCTGAATATATGAATTCGCCAAGAAGATGTACCCTGACTCTGTTCCGCAACAGAAGGTATACCAAGTCCCAACATCGAGCTCGAACGAAACACCGTGTTTAAAGATGGAGTTTTCACTTGCGCTTCTGTCATGTCACAAAGAAGCCCCAAGGTTAGACAGAATTAAATTTAACTTGTTGAAAGATCTACCTGATTCTGCTAAAAGATGCTTATTGCATTTATTCAACATGTTTCTTGAGAGTAACATTGCACCATATGACTGGAGACATGTGAAGGTGATCGCTACTCAAAAAACAGGAAAACCAGCCTCCGACCACAATTCGTATCGGCCGACTGCTATGAACTCATGTATTCGGAAATTGATGGAGAAATTGATTCTCTTTCGTCTAAACAATTGGGTCGAAACTAATGGCTTGCTTTCAGATACACAATTTGGTTTTCGCAGGGGCAAAGGAACGAACGACTGTCTACGTTGCTCCCAACAGGAGTTCAAATGGCATTTGCTCGTAAAGAACTAATGGCATCAGTTTTCCTCGACGTCAAGGGGGCATGCGATTCAGTGCCCATTGATATTATATCTGAAATATTGCATCAGTATGGTCTTTCATTTGTCTTAAATAACTTTTTATCTAATCTATTGTCTGAGAAACACATGCATTTCGAGCATGATGATTTGACAACATTTCGATTTAGTTACATGGGTGTTCCTCAGGGCTCATGTTTAAGCCCCCTCCTATATAATTTCTACGTAAACGACATCGATAAATGTATCAACACATCTTGCACGCTAAGATAACTTGCCGACGACAGCGTTGTGTCCATTGTAGGACCTAAAGCGGTCGATCTGCAGGGGTTGTTACAAGATACTCTTGCCAACTTATCAACATGGGATCTCCAGCTGGGTATCGAATTCTCTAGGGAGAAAACTAAGGGATGAAACCATAGCTCAGGTCTTCACATTCAAATATCTCGGGGTCTGGTTCGACTCCAAAGGCACCTGGGGATGTCACATTAAGTATCTAAAACAAAAATGCCAGCAGAGAATTAACTTTCTTCGTACAATAACCGGATCATGGAGGAGTGTCCACCCAGGAGACCTGATCTGGTTGTACCAAACAACGATATTGTCCGTTATGGAATATGAATGCTTCTGCTTCCGATTCGCCGCGAACACCCATTTCATTAAGATGGAAAAAATACAGCATCTTTCACAATGGGAAAAAACCAGGAAACCCGCAAAGAAATCGGGAACCTAAAAAAGGCAACTAACAAGAGTGTTTCTTATGTAAAAAAATCCAAGAAATTCAATGGAATGGTTTTTAATGGCCGCACGAATCGCCATCCTGCTCGTTTTACTCCAAATGTCCATCAGTTTTAGGGATTTCTGTAGTATTTGTTTTACTGTAATTTGAAAAGATATCGAGTGCGGTCTACTGAAATAGCTTGATTTCATGTAAAAAAATCTGTGGAATCGAATGCCAGATCTTAAACGAAACGTTTTGGTGGCTATTTTACTCCAATTCCTCCAACATGTGAAATTTTCATCTAAATCACCCTTAAGCCTTAAGCGAACCACGTTGAAAGCATACGAGAACTATCTTATATTATGTAAAAAGGTCTGGCGAATCCAATGGAAGAACATACACTGGCCGCACGAAACGTTCTGGTGACTTTTTTACCCCAATTTATCTATTTCATGAGATCCTTACTGTAAATCGTCCTTAAATCTTAGTAAAACTTCTTGCAAGTTTGCTAAATCTAGCTTATCTTATGTAAAACAGTCTGGAGAATCGAATTCCAGAACTTATACGCACGAAACGTTTTGGTGGCTATTTTACCCTAATTCCTCCATTTCATGAGATCTCGATATAAAACACCCTCAAATCTTAAAGGTACGTAGTTTATTTTAATCAATAGTAACATATTGAAGGGCACACTTGTTAAGCTCTAAGATGCCAAGGGCATTTTCTAATTTTAATTAACGACTAACTTAAAACTAGCATATTATCATTAGGGTAGTGGCGTATTCCGGTCGCAATGGTCGATTCTGGCAGATTCAGCCTGCAGCTGGCGTTCGGCAATGGTTGGTGGATTAAATATGACACTAGTGTCTTCTAGATGACGATTATACGTTTCAATGGGTCCGCGGGAAACACCCCCATGTCACAGAGACCCGGCTGGTGGCCCGCATGTTGGTCATCGACTGGAGCAGTTTTCTCGTGGGCGATGATGGTGATTTTGCCTAAGAGAATGAAAGAAATATAGAGAAGTAATTTCGTGGAAAACGGGGTGAAAAAGGAGGTATGGGAACGAATGACTGAAAATGACAAAGAACTAATTAGTTGACATCGAGATGGTAGAGAAACGGAGGAAGGGGGAAGAACAAGTTAGTGACAGCAAAAAGAGCTTGTTATTTTCTACAGAGATGGTGGACAGGCGAGGGATTTTGAGAATCAGGCGAATGTTAGTCTCGAACCTGTAGGTGAAGATTATTCTTAGCCTCGACAAGAGAGAGGATACTACGGATTACATTTGTATATTAATGTGTTTAAGGTACTGGTATATGAGAAGCATATAAAACTATCCCGACTCGCCAACACATCCCGAACTGGAGCATTGGGCGGTCTACCTCGGGCCCTAAGGGATTCCAGTAGTTCCGACCTGACGTCGCGATACTCTACGCACGACCACACGACATGCTCGATGACTTGATTATCGTTGCCACAGGTGCAGAGACCGCTCTTCGCCAGCCCAATACGCCGGAGATGTGCGTTGAAAGTATAGTGATTTGACATGAGCCGCGACATAACACGAATGAAATCGTGATTCACGTTCATCCCCCTGAACCAAGGTTTCGTCAATACCCTAGGAATAATGGAATGTAGCCATCGTCCCAGTTCGCCATTGCTCCATGCAGTTTGCCAACTTTCGAGAGTTTTCTGACTAGAGATACTAAAAAATTCATTGAGGCAGATTGGTCTTTCGTCACGTAGCCACCGCCCAAGTAGGGCTTAGCGTTAAGCAAAATGATTTCAAATAAAGAGATCGAAACTTACACTCGACGTGTACGGTAGTTAATCTAAGAAAGAAAAGGAATCCATGCGGTCGAAAAGGCCAGATAATATGTCCAGATTTTTCATGGCGATCCTTTGCCATTCGTGGAGTGATCGAATCTATTGACTGACAATAAAAGTGGTCCAAAAACGGATTTAATTCCCATCCGGTGGTGTTTTGAAATCATGTAGTGCAAAAACGATGCAAGGAAACGGGGCAATTGAATATTATCAATAGAATTAATAAGTGCTCCGGTTTGTTCTCCAAAAAACAAGTCTATTCTGTTTTCGTTGGATACGGAAAAGTGCCTGGCTCGAACTATTTGTGTTATATAGCGATACGAAGCGTGCGAAAAGGATTGATTAGAAACGAGATTTGATCAGTGTTCTCCGCCCACAATCTAACCAAACAGCATAGCAATGATGGCGTACCGCGAGTGACCAGCTGTGTTAAATAGCAGTATAAAGCGTTTAAAAAGGAATGATTAGCAACTAAATTTGATTAGTGTTCTTCACCGCCAAACTAACAAAACTGCTATATACTGATGGCGTACCGCTAGTGACGACGATTTATAATTAGTGGAATAACAGAAAAAAGTAAAGTGATATTGTGGTTATCAATCAACCGGAGTTAAATTCTGTAATGAAAACTTTCGTAAAACTGATCGTCCAGTAGAATTGTGCATAATTATTATAAAATAAAGCGCATGTACCAAAATATTGGTATTTTCTATTGAAGAAAAATTACCATACAACAGAATTAATTTCAGTGTGTGCTAATGTGAGTCGGCGATAACGAGGAATGAATTGTTCTACTGATTCTATTAACCGTTTACTGAATAAGCTGTGCGAAGTGGACAGAAACCGAATTATCGCTGTCAATTAAGTAGAAACAATGTTATAAAATATTAAGTAGCATTATGGGCTGGTTTAGTGCGGACGAAATAATTACCAGCACCTATCGCACTGTGTGTTATGGCACTAGTGGCAGTAGGATATGTGCTGGCCCGAGCGACATTAAAATTGCACAGTGAACAAACTCAGCGCGTGGCCGAACGAGCCGTGAGACTCTCGGCGCTGCAAGTTTAGGAGAAGTGTGGCACTTTAGAATCGAAAAAAAGAAGAAAAACCACACAGATATCATGGCAACGAAAAGAAACTTAAACCAGGAGCTAGTGAAGCAGTGTACATACTTTATGGACAGAGAAAAGAAATACTGGCAAAGACAACAAAATAAACGCAACCCAGCAAGCGAGGAGGAGATTCAAGCAAAACATGCACTGTTGAGTGCGTGTCTCAACCTAGGCGCGGGTGCTGCCTAACGCGAGAATAGTAACACACTGAAGGAAGACCTTATGTGGGCGTACCGGGATGTGGTATACGCCATAGAAGCCTACCAGAGATAAATGGATATGGCCATAACGGGGAACCCGTTAAGCTAAGTAGCAAAAAGAAAAAGTAATAATGATATATATATATATATATATATATATATATATATATATATATATATATATATATATATATATATATATATATATATATATATATATATATATATATATATATATATATATATATATATATATATATATATATATATATATATATATATATATATATATATATATATATAAGCTGTTTTCGTGGCAAAACTGATGAACGGTGATATCGACTCTTCGAAGATTCTGTCTCAACTTGATTTCCGTGCTTCACAACGATCGCTGCGCTCCACCAGTTTACTGCAGCCGAGATTTCATCGAACGACGTTCGGGTATTACGAACCGATAACATCTTGTTTGAGGACGTTTGGCACTGTTGAACATCTCTTCGATTTTTGTGAACCAACTCACAAATTTTCGCAGAAAATACTACGTTCTACAATTTTATGACTTGACTGATACATATTCATTAAGACCATTTTATTGTCAGATGAATTTCATAATTATAAATAAATAAATAAATAAATAAATATATATATAACAGTTCGGCTGAAAAGTTCGTATCTTTTAATAGAAACACACATTTTTTTTGCCAAAATTCGTTTTTATTATTCAACATAATTGCCATCAGAGGCGATACAGCGATTATAGCGATCTTCCAACTTTTCGATACCATCGACTTGTGACACGGTGCATTGTCTTGATGAAACAAAAAGGTTTTTCTTCTTCAAATGAGGCCGTTTTTTGAAATTTCGTCCTTCAAACGCTCTAATAACGCTATATAATAGTCACTGTTGATGGTTTTTCCCTTTTCAAGGTAGTCGATGAAAATTATACCATGCGAATCCCAAAATACAGACGCCATAACCGTACCGGCCGATTGTTGAGTCTTTCCACGCTTTGGGTTCGGTTCATCGCGTGCAGTCCACTTAGCTGACTGTCGATTGGACTCCGGAGTGAAGTGATGGAGCCATGTTTCGTCCATTGTTATATATCGACGAAAAAAATCGGTTTTATTTCGATATAACAGCTCCAAACACTGCTCAAAATCATCAATTCGTTGTTGTTTTTGATCGATTGTGAGCTCACGCGGCACCCATTTTGCACAAAGCTTTCTCATATCCAAATATTCGTGAATAATATGTCCAACACGTTCCTTTGATATCTTTAGGGTGTCAGCTATCTCGATCAACTTCACTTTATATATATATATATATATATATATATATATATATATATATATATATATATATATATATATATATATAGATTGATAAAAAGAAGAAATGAAATCTTAATTCTTAAAAAGATTACATTGAATCAAATAAAAAAAATGTTACACTAAACTGATTGAAAAATTCTTTTCATATTTTTTATTTTACTAAATGAACATAATTCAACACTACAACAAGTTTGATAACAGCATATCAAATAGAATGGAATGGACAGTTTCCAATTCCAAAAAATTGAACAGGAGGTTGATAAATTCTATAAAAGCCTGCAAGTGAGGAGTCAATTCAGGCTAGAAAAAAAAACAAATCAAGAGAGAAAAATTGCTCTATTTACAAAATAATACTAAATTGATCGCAGTTAACGCGCAGTCAATTAGCAAACAAACTAATTTAGTAACTCGATACAACGCATTAAAGAAAGTAATTGCGGAGTGCTTAAAGTTATTAGACACTGAAGCTGAGATATCCGCTTCAGAGTTGCTTCCTATGAAAGAAATAGAAGAAACTTCAGACAGTGACTCTTATCGTGAGTCCAAAATGGCTGAAGGAAAGTTAGATTTAGGGATTGCCTTGAAGGTTATCGACAAATTTGAAGGGGAAAGCCTAAGTTTGGGGCATTTCCTGGAAACGAGAGACTTGCTGAGAGCGTTTTCCACTAACGTTCCAGAAGGTCACATAATCACTTTCTTGAAGACAAGACTAGTGGGATCAGCACATGGATGCATCGAAGGTGCAACCACTCTTAATGAGGCTAAGCCAATGCTTGCCCATAAATTTGCGATAAAACTTACACCAACAGCATGCGAGGCTGAGTTAAAACTCGTCAAACAGAAAAACAAGGGTATCACAGAATTTGGAAAAGAAATTGAGCAGTTGGCAGCGAAACTAGCCACTGCCAATGTATCAAACAGTACCTTTCCAAACGAGTCAGCAGCGGGAGCAATAGTTCAGCCCGTTGCTACCAACGCTTTTATAGCTGGACTAAACAGCGCACAGATGGCATTCTTCGTTAAGGTAAGGAATCCACCAAACCTGAATGGAGCGATATCGGATGCACTGGAGGTGCAGCCGCAATCGTCAATGGAGTCTGCTTTGTGGACTCAGGGATTCGCATTTAATAGGTACAATTTTCGTGGAAGAGGAAACCGCGGAAATTATGGCAGAGGATATCACCTCAACCATTACAACAATAATAATAATAATAGTAATAGAGATTTCTCTAACCAACGAGGTAGAGAAAACAACTATAGACCTAATAGCAACCGCCGACGTTATGGACAGTATACCCATAACCAAAACTTTGGCAGCAACCATAGTAATAGGCAACAAAACCAGGGTAATACCAATAACCCGCCTCCCCGAGCAAATAGTAACAACTCTGGCAACCGAAACAACAGTCAACCAAGACGAAATGTGCACGTAGCGGAGCAACCAGAAGGTGCCGCCGCACAAGACGAAGAAGCAAACGTAAACGAGTTTTTTCGTGAATAATTATCGAAGTAAATTATTCTGAATCAATGGTAATATGTAGCCAAGAAATTCAGACATAGCAGGAGCTATAGTGGAACCGAATAATGGGAAAATACCAGTGAGAATATTAAATGCAAAAAATAAAGCAGTGGAAATTAAAAATTTAAAACCAAAGTGTAAACCCTTTGCGAATTATGACGCAATTGAAATTAAGAGTGCCTATTAGTATAATGGCAATAGAGCACAAGAAATATTAAAGGAATTGAATTTACAAGAAATAAATGATCGGGATAGAATAACAATTGAGAAACTTTGTATGAAATATAATGATATTTTTTGCTTGAAAAATGACAAGCTAACAGTAACAAAAATTTATCAACCTTCGATTACTGTGAAACCTGACACACATCCTGTGTATACAAGGCCCTATAAACTACCACAAACCCAGAAGGACGAAGTTCAAAGGAAAGTGGATAAGATGCTTAAGGATAATACTATAGAGGATGCAGTTTCAGAATGGAATAGCCCGCTACTGTTAGTTCCTAAGAAATCAACTAACGATAACAAGAAATGGCGTTTAGTTATCGACTATCGGAAACTAAACAATGCCCTACAAGATGATAAATTCCCACTTCCAAATATGGAGGAAGTGATCGAATCATTAGCAGGAGCAAAATATTTTTCTCACCTGGACCTATCGCAAGGAAATTACCAGTGTGAACTAAGAAAGGAAGATAGGCCAATAACAGCATTTAGTACTAATAGGGGACAATACCAAATGACTCGTCTCCCAATGGGATTAAAAGTAAGTCCCTCAATATTCTCCAGGTTAATGACCGTGGCTATGTCAGGTCTCAACATGGAGAAATGTCTCGTTTATTTGAACATCATAGTGTTTGGTAAATTTTAACAGAAATTTAATAAATGTGTTTGAAAGATTGAGAAAAACAAACCTGAAATTAAACCCACTGAAATGTAATTTTTTAAAGACCGAATTACTTTATCTGGGACATTTAGTATCTGTAGAAGGCGTAAAACCAGATCCATCTAAGATAGAAATTATTAAAAATTGGAGTAGCCCTCAAATGGCAGACGAAGTTAAAAGATTCGTCGCATTTGCAAACTACTATAAAAAACATATAAAAGATTTTGCTAAATTATGCAGTCCATTAAATAAATTGACTAGGAAAAATATTGAATTTCATTGGACCAACGAGTGTGAACACTCTTTCCAATATTTGGAAAAATGTTTTATAAACCCTCCAGTACTTGATTATCCAGACTTTTCAGAGGAAAACATATTCACGTTGCATACTGACGCATCAGGAAAAGCACTAGGGGCTGTATTGAGTAATAATAGTTCTAGACCCGTTACATTTGCAAGCAAGGCTCTTAACAAAGCTGAGTTAAATTATAGCACTATAGAGAAAGAACTTCTAGGCTTAGTGTGGTCAAGTAGACACTTTCGACCTTACTTGTACGGTAGGAAGTTCGAAGTGTACACAGACCATAGACCACTAGTTTACCTATTTACCCTAACAGACCCGTCGAGTAGACTGACAAAATTTCGTCTATCACTCGAGGAACATAAATGTAATGTAATATACAAAAAAGGATCGGAAAATGTTGTAGCGGACGCGTTATCACGTATTTCGATCGACGACCTTAAGGCTCTGACACCTCAAGTAAGCTTGGTGACAACAAGAGCACAAACATCAACAAAGCCAAATCAATGACAACAAATAGCGAACAAGTGAACACAGAGAAAGTCGACTATATTTAGATAGAGATATCTAAAGATGAGAAAAACGAGAACATTAAAAAACAACGCGAAGAAGAAAAGATTTTGCTGAATCCTAATATGTCGTTCACTTACCTACGTAAGTAATGAAACAATTAGTGAATTTCACAAAATCGAGAAAAATCAAAGACCTTGTTGTGAGAAACACAACCGAATGTAAACAGCTAAAAAGCAAAATTGAACAACTTAACTTAAAGGGCATGCCACCTATTATAGTAATAGGTAATAAGATACGAGTAATAGAGAACGAGAGAGAAGAAACTAATTTTGAATGATTTCCACGTATTGCCAACTGCAGGGCATGTGGGGATAAAACGACCATTAAACACGATAACACAGAGATATCATTGGAAATCAATGGATACTGACGTGACGAATTTTATAAAGAAATGTACGAAATGACCCCATATGAATTAGTATTTGGCAGACAATGCACAAACTTATCTGGACAGAAGGAAGTTGACCCTGTGTATAACACAGATATTTTTTTTAATAACTATTTATTGGAATATGAATTAAAATTAAATTATTAAGATTTAAATTGGGTGTTCAGCCACAAGTGGTGACTTTTCAGCCCTATTATATATATATATATATATATATATATATATATATATATATATATATATATATATATATATATATATATATATATATATATATATATATATATATATATATATATATATATACATATATATATATATATATATATATATATATATATATATATATATATATATATATATATATATATATATATATATATATATATATATATATATATATATATATATATATATACATATATATATATATATATATGATTTGGTTATTACCATTATTTGCTTCCGCAATTCTGAGATTTTCGTGTAGGGAAAATTCTAAACCTACTTGTATTGTGTAATGGGGAAAAGTAACTTATATACTAACTTACTAACTAATATAGAGAGCGAATCGATTCAATTGAAGATTGCATCGATTTTTGTCGGAATTTGCTTATAATATTATGTGACATTACATCTAATGGTTCTATATTTGTGAGTCTGTGTAACTCATTTATACTAAACCAGGGAGGACGCTTCAAAATCATTTTCAGAATTTTATTCTGAATCCTTTGAAGCGTTTTCTTCCTGGTGGAACAACAACTTGACCAAATTGGTACTGCATAAAGCATGGCTGGTCTGAAAATTTGTTTATAAATTAACAATTTGTTTTTTTAGACAGAGCTTAGAATTTCTGCTTATAAGAGGATATAAACATTTAATATAATTATTACACTTTGCCTGGATTCCTTCAATGTTATCTTTGAAAGTGAGTTTTTTGTCATACGTTAAACCTAAGTATTTAGCTTGATCAGACCATGTCAATTCCAAGCCATTCAATTTGAGAATGTGATTATTGTTTGGTTTAAGAAAAGAAGCTCTTGGCTTATGAGGAAAGATAATTAATTGCGTTTTTGCTGCATTTGGTTTAATTTTCCATTTTGACCGATAATCACTGAAAATATTTAAACTTCTTTGTAGGCGACTGCAGATCACTCTTAGATTTCTACCTGTGGCTAACAGACTTGTGTCGTCACAGAATAGCGATTTCTGACAACCAACGGGTAGATTTGGAAGATCAGAAGTGAAAATATTATACAAGATTGGAGCTACGCTCGAACCCTGCGGAACACCGGTTCGTACGGGTAGCAATTCAGATTTACAATTCTGATAGCTAATCTGAAGAGTACGATCAGTTAAGTAATTTTGAATCATTTTGATCAAATAAATAGGAAACTGGAAATCAGACATTTTTGCTATTAAACCTTTGTGCCAAACGCTGTCGAATGCTTTTTCTATGTCTAGAAGAGCAACTCCAGTGGATAACCCAGAAGATTTATTTGCTTTTATCATGTTCGTTACTCTGACAAGTTGATGAGTAGTTGAATGTTCATGACGAAATCCAAACTGCTCTGGTAAAAAAATTGAATTCTCATTTATATGAGACATCATTCTCAACAAGATATTTTTTTCAAAAAGTTTACTGATAGAAGAAAGTAAGCTAATTGGTTGATAACTTGATGTTTCTGCTGGATTTTTATCAGGTTTGAGGATAGGAATTACTTTAGCGTTTTTTCATCTTTTTGGGAAGTAAGCTAATGAAAAACACTTGTTGAAAATTTTAACCAGGAGTCTCAAGGCAACATCGGGAAGATTTTTAATAAGAATATAAAAAATTCCATCATTACCAGGAGCCTTCATGTTTTTAAGTTTCCAAATAATTGATTTAATTTCATCAAAATTCGTCTCAATAATGTCATCGTGTGATAACACTTGGGTTGAAATATGCTCATATTTCAGTGAGACTTCATTTTCAATAGGACTCACAACGTTCAAATTAAAATTATGTACACTCTCGAACTGCTGAGCAAATTTTTGAACTTTTTCGCCATTTGTAAGAAGTATTTGATTTCCTTCGTTGAGAGCAGGAATTGGTTTCTGAGGTTTCTTAAGAACCATAGAAAGTTTCCACAAAGGTTTAGAATATGGTTTAATTTGTTCAACTTCTTTTGCGAAATTTTCATTTCGCAAAAGAGTAAATCTATGTTTAATTATTTTTGTAAATCCTTAACTATGTTTTTCATAGCAGGATCACGAGAACGTTGATATTGTCGTCGACGAACATTCTTCAACCGAATGAGCAGTTGAAGATTGTCATCGATGATAGGAGAATTTAATTTAGTTTGAGCTTTGGGAACTGAAAGATTTTTTGCTTCGATAATGTAATGATTCAAATTAACAATTGCTGTGTCGATGTCCGCAGAATTTTCTAAAATAGTTTCATGATCCACATGATTTTCAATGTGAGATCTGTAATCCAACCAATTAGCTCTATGATAGTTGAATATAGAACTAATTGGATTAATTATAGCTTCGTTGGAAAGTCTGAATGTTACAGGAAGATGATCTGAGTCAAAGTCAGCATGTGTAATCGGTTCACTACAAATGTGACTTTGATCCGTTAGAACCAGATCAATTGTAGACGGGTTTTTCACGGAAGAGAAACAAGTAGGATTACTGGGATGAAGAACTGTGAAGTAACCAGCTGAGAGTTGATTATGAAGTATTTTACCATTACTGTTATTTCGCCTACAATTCAACTGGACATGCTTAGCATTTAAGTCCCCTATTACGAAAAATTTCGGTCGATATCTTGTGAGTTTTTGCAAATCGCCTTCAAAGAAATTTAATTGTTCGCCGGTGCATTGGAATGGCAAATATGCTCCAACGATGAAATAAATTCCATGAATGGTTTCAACTTCGATTCCCAAGCTTTCAATAACTTTAGTATTGAAAGAAGGTAAAATTCGATGTATAATTTGCCTTTGGACAATAATGGCAACTCCACCACCCATTTCAGTAAGTTTCTGTTACAATGGCAATATGGATTTTGTGAACTTCGAGAAAATTATAAAATTCATCTTCACTCGATTTCAAAGATCGAGCATTCCAATTTAAAATATTCAAATAATTATTTAACATCACTGTTAAATTTTAAATTCATTATAATATTATTTGCAAATTGCCATCCGATTTGAAATGCTTCAAAAAGTGATGAAGTCGAATTCATTTGGATGATCATTTGAAAAAGTTGATCTTGTAGGTAGATCATTTTATTTTCAGTTATATCGCCTAAATCGACTTCATTTAAAGAAGCGAATGGCATTGAAAGAATATTTGTAGGTAGACTGCCATTAGAAGAAGATGATTTGGACGGTCTGCCTATTAATAAATTGTTTTCGTTAGAAGATAAACTGCAAGGCGGTCCTGTGTTTTGATGATTTACATTGGAAGAAATAGGTGGTAGATTTCTACCTAATATACCAGCATAACTGACATTAGAAGAAGATGATGACGTGGTCGATCTACCTGTCAATAAATTGTTTTCGTTAGGAGACGAATTGGCAGGTGTACCTGTTTTTTGTTTTGAATTCGAAGAAATAAGTGCCTTAGAAGAATTAGGCGTGGCATTTGTAAAGGTTTTTTGATTTTCAGGTATGTTCTGTAAATTTAAGGTCGTTGATTTGACTTGTTGTCTAAGCGAACGAGCGTTTAAATTTTTTTCCCTGACAGGACATTTCAAATAATTGGATTTATGATTTCCATTGCAATTTGAACATGAAAATTTATCAGTGGTTTAATTCATTGGACAAACGTCTTTCGAATACGATTTACCACAATTCAAACACCGTATTTACCACAATTCAAACACCGTATGGCAACGACGACATTGCGTTAATTTTGCAATTCGATTATGCCGTTTATTATGTTCCCAATGAATTTTAATGTGGGAAATGAAACGTACTTTTTCTAAAGTTTTCAAATTGTTTACATCACTTCGATTGAAGTGTATTAGGTAAAGTTCATGGGAAATTCCAGAGCGTGGTTTAGAAGTACCATTCGCTCTTTTTTTCATAAGTATAACTTGGGAAGGGGCAAAACCAAGCAATTCTTTTAGTTCATTTTTAATTTCATCAATACTTTGATCATTTGATAAGCCTTTCAAGACAGCCTTGAAGAGTCTGTCTGATTTCATATCATATGAATAAAATTTATGAAGTTTTTCGGACAAATATCGAATAAGACATTCGTAATCTTCCAATCCATCAACCAAGACTCGACATTCTCCTCTTCGTCCGATTTGAAATTAGACTTTTACTTCGGGAGAAAAGTAGAAAGCTCAGTACGGAATGCTTTGAAGTCGGAAATCATCATCGTCACTGGTGGCATAGATTGATGTTTCTTCCCAGAACGACAAGCGTCCATTTTGGGAATTTTTGAAGAATTTTCTTCTATGTCGCTACAATCGGATTCAGGAAGAATCTCGTAAATATTGTTAGACGGCATAGAATCAACGAAAGGGAGTTCCGTCCGTTGTCTTTTAGTTTTACATTCAGATTCTATAAGATCGTGAATGTTATTAGAGAAATGTTGAATAATGGATTGTGATTTATTCCGTATTGAATTATTTTTAGCCTTAGGCTTTTTGCCTTGGACGTTGTGGTTGGACGCAGGCATTTTTGAAATGAATGAAATTTTAAATTAAATTAACTAGGCTAAATTAGTCTTCGATTAGACTCATAGCTAGCCTTAAAAAGGCTGATTAATTTCTTAGTCACTCTAATATCACTCTTTGTATCACTTAGTCACTCTAATATCACTCTTTGTATCACTTAGTCACTCTAATATCACTCTTTGTATAGCCTTGAGAAAGGCTGACTAATTGTTAGTCTTTAAAAAGACTGTTAGTGATTCAGGTAGCCTTGAAAAAGACTGAAACCTTGAATCAATGAAACTCTAGGTAGTCAGAAAAATTTCCAGGAGCCAAGAGCTATACGCGTGCGGTGCGAAAGACTGTTCAACACCGACTGAGTATAACATAGATGATTATGCTGGTATAATGAGGTTTCAATTACAGTCCACCCAGCTGAAAGCGAAAAGGATCATGATGAAGCTGAAAACGGATAGGGTTCTGGGATATAATGGAAAGCTTCAGACTAGAATTTTTACAAAAGGGCAACTAGTTCTTGTAAAGAAAGAGACGGCAACAAAATTGGATAACAAATACAATGGGCCCTACGAAGTCATAGAAGACTTGGGTTCCAATATAAAAATTATAAATACACAAAATAAGAAAGTATATACGATTCACAAAGATAGAATAAAGCGATTTATAACAAGTTGAACAACAAAAAAGAGAGAAGAAAAGGTCTCAATTAATCGTAACTTCTATTAAATTGAAGATTCTGTTGATTAAATTGAAAATAGCAGGTAACTTAACCTCAATGAAATTGGAAAAAAAAACACTTATTAACTTTCTGTTGATTAAATTGAAAATAACATGTACCTTAACCTCAATGAAATTTAAAAAAAACACTTATTGACTTTCTGTTGATTAAATTGAAAATAAAATGTAACTTAACCTCAATGAAATTAAAAAAAAACACTTATTGACTTTCTGTTGATTAAATTAAAAATAACATGTAACTTAACCTCAATGAAATTGAAAAAAAAACACTTATTGACTTTCTGTTGATTAAATTGAAAATAACATGTAACCTAACTTCGATGAAATTGAAAAAAAAATCTTTTTATTGATTTTCTGTTGATCAAATCTAAAATAACATGTATGTCTAACCTCGATGAAATTGAGAAAAAAACATGATGACTTTCTATTCACCAAGATACTATATAACAACATTGTACTTATAATAATAGATTTAAAAATTAGAACTGGAGACTAATGTTTAAATTCAATAAGAAAGGGCGTGTGGTGGATACAGGTCCGCTTCAATCGCTAAAATAAATAAATATTATCGAAACCTCCGACGCAGCATAAAGCGCGATCATTGCCACCGACTGGACGGTGACCGTTTATGCTGACGCGTTAAAAAGGGTCACGTAGCAACCGCCCAAGTAGGGCCTAGCGTTAGGCAAAATGATTTCAAATAAAGAGTTCGAAACTTACACTCGACGTGTACGGTAGTTAATCTAAGAAAAAAAATGAATCCATGCGGTCGAAAAGGCCAGATAATATATCCAGATTTTTCATGGTATTTTGGCAAGGCTTCAATGATTTCGAGGGTGTACTGAATAGCAGCTAATTCTGCGACGTTTGTAGGAAGCGGTGATGTTTTGATTGAAGATGTCGAAGCCTGTGGACTAGTTGATGTTTGATCCGTCAGTGTAAAACATCTTTTCACAGTTGAATGTTCTAAATTTGTTATAAAAAATTTTGGGGACCACTTGAGAGCGTACGTGATCCGGAATTCCACGAATCTCTTCTTTCATGGATGTGTCGAAAAACACAGTGGAATCAGAAGTATCCAAGAAATGAGTACGGTTGGGAACAAACGAAGAAGGGTTAATAACCTGAGCCATGTAAACAAAATACAAGGACATAAAACGGGTATGAGAATTAAGCTCAACCAGCCTTTCGAACTTTTCAATCACAATCGGATTCAAAATATCGCATCGGATTAGCAATCGATATGAGAGATCCCAAAATCGATTTTTCAACGGTAAGACGCCCGCCAACACTTCGAGACTCATCGTATGAGTTGACTGCTAGGAAATACGGAGGCAACGATACTGGTTACAAGTTCTTTCCAGCTTGATGAAATGAGTGTTCGCCGCGGATCGGAAGCAAAAGCATCCATATTCCACCACAGACAATATCGCTGTTTGGTATAACCTAATCAGGTCTCCTGGATGGACATCCCACCACGATCGGATATTGGCATTTTTGTTCCTGATACCTAATGTGACATCCCCAGGTGCCTTTCGGAGTCGAACCAGACCTCGAGATATTTGAATGTGAAGACCTGAGCTATGCTTTCACCCCTTAGTTGAAGCTGTAATTGTGCTGGTTCTCGCTTCCTTGAAAATACAACCTGCTCCGTTTTCTCCGTTGAGAAATCGATACATATTTGATTAGCCCATGTCGACAAGTTGTCGAGGGTATCTTGTAATGGTCCTTGAAGATCAACAGCTTTGGGTCGTATAATAGAAACAACGCTGTCATCGTCAAGTTGTCTTAGCGTGCACGATGTGTTGAAACAATCATCAATGTTGTTACATGAAAATTGTATAAAAGGGGGTGTTATGACAAGATAAGCCCTTTGTCCACGAAGAGAACTGTCATCGTATCATATCGGTGCAATACGTCAAAGTTGGTAATAGTTATAACCTGGATGATTGATGAAGAAGAGAATTAAGTATTTTACAGGTGCGTAAATAGTTACATACATAGAGAACAATGCTTACCTACCATATCCCCTACTCAGGAAATACTGTTTGCGATAATCTAAGCCCAGTGATTACGCCATAGAGCGTGCGGAAATTAGTAGGATTAAAATAGTAAATTTATCACTCGTAAGGTAAGACGATAATTTCCCGAGCGTGACGTTATATGCATATCTCTATTGTAGGAGACGATTCTAGGTCGTACAATTGTTGATCAGACGGGGAATTATCTTTAGAAGTAAAACTAATTGTAAGTAAACATACTTGTGAACTAAATATTTGAACTAAATAATAAATAAATGGATTTGCAGTTCGAGTCTCGTCGAACGGACTACGGAAATATTTTACATTCTCGAAAATTACGAGCTATAAGCACCCCGGCAACTGATAGCATTACTCCGTGGGAAAAATGCAGCAACAATTAACCTCAAATTGTAAGAATTGTGACCGGCCAGACCATGTGGAAAACATGGTTGCGTGCGACAAGTGTAATACTTGGTGGCACTTTGGTTGTGCAGACGTCACCGAATCAGTCGCTGATAGATCCTGGAAGTGCAATAATTGCTCCACCTTCTGTGACTCAATAAAGTCAGTTAGATCAACCAAAAGTGCTCGTCTGCGGCTGAAACAATTAGAAGAAAGGAAGGCACTGGATGATCTTCAAGTTCAAAGGGACCGTGAGTACTTAGCCCAGAAACATCAACTTGAAGCTGAGGTGGACGCAGAAAATGAAGACAATTCGAAAAGTTACAGTAGTCGCCATAACTCTGAACATGTACGTAGTTGGGTAGAACATCAAATCTCGGGGTCTGAAGAAGTTACTTTTCCGGACATGAATATGTCAACGCCAATTACATCTAATACATGCATCCCCGGCACTCTGCTGGTACAGTTCCTGACCTGCAAGCCGTGCCAGGAAATTCAGCTCTTGTCGCACAATCTCTTTACACAACGGCCCCAATATCGGCTCCTCAACGACCGAGGCATGCAACAGAACAGGTAGGCCGACCGTCAGGTTTAACTCAATACGATCAAACACGCTACACGATGAATTTGCCAAGTGGAAATAAACCTAAACACGTATATCTTCCCGACACATCATACGGATTACAGAAACATATGCCGCTTCCTACGGAACTGTCACTCCACGACACCGCTCCCGGTCCTGCATTATTTCAACAGACCGTAGTAGGACCGAATCTACCAATAAACTATCGTGTAGCTCAACCAGAGGTGACCTGGTCTTCGTACTACGCCAACGGGTTACCACGAATTGCACCGTTAGTTACTCCGTACGTACTACCCCCGCTTACCAGATCCGAGGTACCGGGTCCAGCAGGGAGGATATACGGTACCGGATCCAAACCGATGCTGAATAAAAATGCTACTTCGGAACCATCGTTTGCTGTTCAACCGCGGCTAAATACTATTGTAAGTGGAAATGCACCAGTAGTTACCTCAAATACGCTACAGCAGTTTACTGGATCTAATGGACTAGGCATAGCTGCGGGGATGTATGGAATATTGCCTGATGCGCAGCGGACTTAAGTTACTATCTCGGCACCATCGATTCCCGCTCAACTGCCGCAGTTTGCAGAGCCACCGAATCCGATTTTCGCTGGATTAAATCAACCAACCTATGGAAATCTCCAGCAGTCGAGTTCTACATGGCCTTCAAATGGAGTTATAACACCACAACAACTTGCCGCACGTCACGTAGTTAGCAAGGAGCTTCCAAAGTTTCCTGGTGATCCTTTAGAATGGCCGATGTTTCTAAGTGCATTCGAGTCAACTACTGCCATGTGTGGCATCCAGCCTGACGAGAATTTGGCAAGATTACAAAAGAGTTTGGTGGGAAGTGCACGAGATAAAGTTCAAAGTATCCTAACGCTTCCGTCAGCTGTTCCGGAAATCATCAGCACTCTTCGGGATGAATGTGGACGACCAGAACAGCTAGTGTATTGTTTGCTCACAAGGATACGCGGTGCCCCCGCTCCGAATGTAAA
Organism: Malaya genurostris; assembly: GCF_030247185.1. Taxonomy (NCBI): domain Eukaryota; kingdom Metazoa; phylum Arthropoda; class Insecta; order Diptera; family Culicidae; genus Malaya; species Malaya genurostris. The sequence continues at coordinate 154,362,601 of NC_080571.1, forward strand.
TAAGTTAGAAACGCTTGTAACGTTTGGGAGAGAGGTTAGAAATTTAGTGACGTATATTGAAGCAGCCAATCTTCACTCCCACCTCTCAAATCCGAAGCTCTTGACAGAGTTGGTAGGGAAGCTTCCACCAAGCTTGCGGCTAGATTGGGGACTTCATAGCCAGCGAGTTCCACAAGTTACATTGAAAGCATTTAGCGATTATATTTCGTGTATTAAAACAGCCGCGTGTCACGTAAATCTACCGGTCGATTGCGGTGGAGAAGGAGAAGGTGTTAAACGAGGCGCGAGAAAAGATAAAGATGGGTTCATTAACGCTCACTTAGCTGACGACGAATCTAAGTATGAACAGGAAGAACCATCTCCTAGAAACGCTTCTAATCAAAGAGAAAAAATGAAACCTTGTCACGCCTGCCAGCGTACTAATCACCGCATACGTGAATGTGAAACATTTGTCAAACTCAGCCTTATGGAAAGACTAAACTTAGTTGAACAAATCGGTTTATGCAAAAGTTGCTTGTCCCGTCATGGTAAATGGCCCTGTAGAAATAAACAGACATGTGGCATAAATGATTGCAAAGAACCACATCATAAATTACTACATGCGTTTTCATCTACATCGATATACAAATTTTCCCAAGTTGAACCGTCTGCTATTGTATCCGCCCATTCCACCCATAGAATGACTTCACTTTTTAAGATTATTCCTGTTGTACTTGGCAACAAAGGCAAATCCGTAGAAACTTTTGCATTTCTGGACGATGGATCAGACTTGACCTTATTGGAGAATAAATTGGCAAATGAACTGGGCCTAGAAGGCGTCGAAAGTAGTCTTTGCCTGGAATGGACTGGTAGTGTTACTAGGAGAGAGTCGTTCTCGAAGAAAGTTAAGCTGACCATTGCTGGTATGGGAAACAAAGCAGTACACACCTTACAAGATGTTCGAACCGTAGATAATCTGGGATTGCCGAAACAAACTCTAGATTATCATAAACTCTCACAGCGGTACTCATTTTTGCAAGGTCTTCCGATCGAAAGCTATGAAGAAGCGATGCCAGGTATATTGATCGGAGTGGACAATGCACGACTAAAGCTGCGACTAAACAAGCGGGATCGAGGTGACTCCGAGCCGGTAGCTATCAAAACACGCTTAGGGTGGACTATATTTGGTGGGCGTCGAGAGTCTGGGGAACCTGAGAGACTTATGATTCACGTGTGTAACTGTTCACCTGATCGCGAATTGAACGATCTAATGAAGGACTACTTTGCCATGGAAGACATAGGAGTCTACGGAGTAACGGTACCAGAAACTGTTGAAGACTGTCGTGCTAGGAACATACTTGAACGCACAACTAGGCGAACCGCTTCTGGTAAATTTGAAACCGGGCTACTTTGGAGAACTGACAATTTCAAATTTCCAAACAGTTTACCTATGGCTGAGCGACGATTAAAATGCTTAGAGCGTAGGTTACGTTTAGATCCAGAACTACAGAGATCAGTTGCTACTCTAATCGATGAGTATCAAGAGAGAGGTTATGCTCGTAAAATCACTGCAAAGGAACTGCAGGGGTCCGACCCCCGGAAGATATGGTACTTGCCATTAGGAGTCGTCCGGAATCCACGAAAACCGAACAAGATACGCATTATTTGGGACGCCGCTGCAACAGTCGGAGAAGTATCGCTGAACTCCATGCTCTTGAAAGGGCCAGATCTCTTAAAACCGCTTTTATCAGTACTTTGTTGGTTTCGTCAAAGGAAATTCGCGATAGCAGCCGACATTCGACAGATGTTTCATCAACTGTTAGTTCGGGAAGAAGACCGTCAATCGCAAAGAATTTTGTGGCGCACCGATCCAGCGTCCGCTCCCGAGATATTTGTAATGAATGTAGTCACTTTCGGAGCCTCGTGCTCTCCGTGCTCAGCGCAGTACGTAAAAAATGTCAACGCGTTAGAGTATGCCGATCGTTATCCTGAGGCAGCACTGGCCGTTATTGAGAATACATACGTCGACGATTACTTAGATAGTAGAGACACAATAGAGCAAGCAGTGAACCTTGCTGTGGAAGTACGGGTTATACACGGTAAGGCTGGTTTCGAAATCAGGAATTGGCAGTCGAATTCGCAACAAATCCTTGCACGGGTCGGGGAAGTAAAACCCCAAACCGAGAAAACGTTTACAGCTGAAAAGCTTACTTCAGTGGAGCGCATCCTGGGAATGATATGGGTTCCAAACGAAGACGTTTTCGTTTTTACTGCTCAGTTTCGACCCGACTTACAACCCTTGCTGAGTGGCGAGATAACCCCCACCAAGCGACAAGTACTGCAAGTCGTAATGAGTTTGTTTGATCCCCTAGGTATAGTCTCAACCTTCACTATCCACGGAAAAATTCTTATTCAAGACGTGTGGAGATCAGGGATCGACTGGGATGAACCCATTACCGAGGCTGACTTTGTTAACTGGCAACGATGGGTGAAAAAGTCACCAGAATTAGATCGTGTAAGAATACCTCGATGCTACTTTCCAGGTTACAAAAAATATAGTTATGATTCGCTAGAATTGCATATGTTCGTAGATGCAAGTGAGAAAGCATATTGTGCTGTAGCCTACTTTCGTATTATCGAGGATGGCGCACCAAGATGTGCGTTGGTTACCTCTAAAACAAGAGTGACTCCATTGCGACCTCAATCGATACCTAAAAACGAGCTTAACGCGGCTGTACTGGGTGTGCGATTGATCAAAACAATAGTGGACAATCATACTTTACCCATAAAAAAACGATTTATTTGAACCGATTCAACGACGGTGCTTTCCTGGCTCAAAACCGACCCACGAAAATATCGCCCGTACGTAGCATTTAGGGTCTCGGAAATTCTTGCCGAGTCCAATATTGAGGATTGGCGTTGGGTTCCTACGAAGGACAATATTGCTGACGAAGCCACGAAGTGGGGTGCTGGGCCGAGTTTCGACCCAGAGAGTAGTTGGTTCCATGGGCCTGAGCTTTTATATCTACCAGAGACACAATGGCCTCCAAGAAAGATTAAATTAGAGATTCCCACAGATGAACTACGCATCGTTCATGTACATCAAGAAACTCCAACTCAGCCATTTATAGTTTTCTAATTTTTCTCGTTTGGAAGATATTCTGAAGAAGCTTGCTTATTTGCATCATTTTTTGAATAACTGTCGTTTAAAAGGAACAACTCCAAAGAAAACACATGAGATGGTATTGTCACAACGAGATTACATGGCAGCGGAAAAAAGTTTATGGCGAATGGTGCAAGTCGAAGCATATGCAGCAGAAATCGCAATACTACAGACAAACTCTTCATTACCGGAAGTTCAACGAAAGCGTTTGACTAACGCTAGTCAGCTGAGTAGATTATCGCCCTTCCTAGATGAAGACGGCATTGTCCGATTGGAAAGCCGAATCGATCCAGAAGCCGCCTATTACTGCTTTGACTTTCGTAATCCAATTATTCTACCCAACCAAAGGTATGTAACGGAATTACTTGTTCTTCGGCTTCATCAACGTTACGGTCACGCTAATAAGCTAATGAAAAGCGTTGGGTGGCTCTGTTCACCTGCTTAACCATCAGAGCTGTTCACCTAGAAGTGGTACACTCCTTATCAGCGGAGTCTTGCAAAATGGCAGTCCGGCGATTCGTTTCGAGAAGAGGTACTCCACGACATATCTTCAGTGATAACGGTACAAATTTTCGAGGAGTCGCTAAAGAGCTGGCGCAAGAGATAAAGAATATCAATCATTCGATAGCTGCTTCATTCGTTAGTGCTGAAACTGCATGGAGCTTTAACCCACCGTCCGCGCCCCATATGAGCGGAGTTTGGGAGAGGAAAGTTCGTTCGGTCAAGGAAGCCTTTAAAGTACTGTCTCATCGCGATAAGCTAGAAGATGAGTCTTTCGCAACGCTTCTTATCGAGGCTGAAATGATCGTGAACTCTCATCCGCTAACGTCTGTGCCATTAGACTCACCAGAACAAAAGGTTTTAACTCCTAATGACTTTCTGATAATTAACACTGGTGGAACCAATAGTCCAGAAAGAACTCCGGTTCATGAAGGGGTATCGCTAAGAACTAGCTGGAAATTGATGCAACATTTACTCAACCAATTTTGGAAACGATGGATACAATCATATCTTCCAACCATCGCGCGAAGGACTAAATGGTACTCCGAGGTCAGACCTTTGCGAGAAGACGACCTCGTGGTTATAGTCCACGAAACAGTGCGGAATGGGTGGCTCCGTGGACGTGTGATTAAAGTGTATACGAATTCAGATGGTCAGGTGCGTAAGGTTGATGTACAAACAAACAGTGGAGTGCTGCAACGACCTGCTATAAAAGTAGCTCTGCTTGACGTAGTAGATGTTAGTAAAACCGATCCTTGATAGGTATTACGGGTCGGGGTGTTATGACAAGATAAGCCCTTTGTCCACGAAGAGAACTGTCATCGTATCATATCGGTGCAATACGTCAAAGTTGGTAATAGTTATAACCTGGATGATTGATGAAGAAGAGAAGTGAGAGAAGCTTGATACTGAACACGTGTGAAAATTGATTTCTTTTTTCTTAGTATGTTGTAACGAGTTCCGAGTTAGGGATAGTTAGACGAATTAAGTATTCTACAGGTGCGTAAATAGTTACATACATAGAGAACAATGCTTACCTACCATATCCCCTACTCAGGAAATACTGTTTGCGATAATCTAAGCCCAGTGATTACGCCATAGAGCGTGCGGAAATTAGTAGGATTAAAATAGTAAATTTATCACTCGTAAGGTAAGACGATAATTTCCCGAGCGTGACGTTATATGCATATCTCTATTGTAGGAGACGATTCTAGGTCGTACAATTGTTGATCAGACGGGGAATTATCTTTAGAAGTAAAACTAATTGTAAGTAAACATACTTGTGAACTAAATATTTGAACTAAATAATAAATAAATGGATTTGCAGTTCGAGTCTCGTCGAACGGACTACGGAAATACTTTACAGGGGGCTTAAGCATGAGCCCTGAAGAAGACCCATGTAACTGAATCGTATTGTAGACAAATCACCATGCGCAAAATACATGTGTTTCACGGACAATAGATTATATAAAAAGTTGTTCATAACTGGCGAAAGACCATGCTGGAAAAGCTTCTCAGATGAGATATTTATTGAGATTGAATCAAAAACCCCCTTGATGTCCAGGAAAATTGATGCCATTTGTTCTTCACGAGCAAATGCCATTTGAATTTCTGTTGAGAGCAACGCAAGACATTCGTTCGTTCCTTTGTTCCTGGGGAAACCAAATTGTGTATCTGAAAGCAAGCCATTAGTCTCCACGCAATTGTCAAGGTGAAAGAGAATCATTTTTCCGTACAATTTCCGGATGCAGGAAAGCATAGCAATCGACCGATGCGAATTGTGATCGGAGGCTGGTTTTTCTGGTTTTTGGATGGCGATCACTCGCACTTGTCTCCAGTCGTGTGGGACAATATTACCCGTAAGGAACTTGTTGAATAAATTCAGCAAATCGAATATGCAGCGGTTGAAATATTCCTCGCTTTCATTCGTGGCGTTTTGGTTGCGCATTCGTTGGGCTGTGTTCCAAAGAGTACTCATCGATGTTTTTGCCTTTCTCATATAGAAAGGTTATGCAATCACTTGAAAAACCGACTAGTGAAAATTGGCCCGGAGGGCCAAGTGTCATATACCATTCGACTCAGTTCATCGAGCTGTGCAATGTCTGTGTGTGTGTGTATGTATGTGTGTGTGTGTATGTGTCAAATAATCTCACTAGGTTTTCTCGGAGATGGCTAAGCCGATTTTGACAAACTAGGATTCAAATGAAAGGTCTCGTGGTCCCATACGGAATTCCTGAATTTCATCCGGATCCGACTTCCGGTTCCGGAATTATAGGGTAAAGTGTGTTCAATATTGTACACCGTCACTTAAACCGGCGAAGCAAAAAACGTGAAAATTTTTCTAAACTGGTCTCAAATCTACACAAATCGATAGTCATTATCAGTAGGCAACTAAACAAACCGATTCCGGCTATCCTGGTTTCCGGTATCCGGTTCCGGAAGTACCAGAAATATTGGTCATATATACCAAAATGGTTCTCACACACTTTTCTAAGCGATGGTTTGACCGATTTTTACAAACTTAGATGCAAATGAAAGGTCTTCCGGTCCCATACGGAATTCCTGAATTTCATCCGGATCCGACTTCCGGTTCCGGAATTATAGGGTAAAGTGTGTTCAATATTGTACACCGTCACTTAAACCGGCGAAGCAAAAAACGTGAAAATTTTTCTAAACTGGTCTCAAAACTACACAAATCGATAGTCATTATCAGTAGGCAACTAAACAAACCGATTCCGGCTATCCTGGTTCCCGGTATCCGGTTCCGGAAGTACCAGAAATATTGGTCATATATACCAAAATGGTTCTCACACACTTTTCTAAGCGATGGTTTGACCGATTTTCACAAACTTAGATGCAAATGAAAGGTCTTCCGGTCCCATACGGAATTCCTGAATTTCATCCGGATCCGAATTCCGGTTCCGGAATTATAGGGTAAAGTGTGTTCAATATTGTACACCGTCACTTAAACCGGCGAAGCAAAAAACGTGAAAATTTTTCTAAACTGGTCTCAAAACTACACAAATTGATAGTCATTATCAGTAGGCAACTAAACAAACCGATTCCGGCTATCCTGGTTCCCGGTATCCGGTTCCGGAAGTACCGGAAATAGTGGTCATATATACCAAAATGGTTCTCACTCACTTTTCTCAGCGATGGTTTGACCAATTTCCACAAACTAATATTCAAATGAAAGGTCTCCCGGTCCCATACGGAATTCCTGAATTTCATCCGGATCCGACTTCCGAATCCGTAGTTATAGAGTGCGTACTAGAAGAGTTTGTGTGTCATGTTAGTTGGTGGCCGTACGAACCGACTTTGACTATACCGGTTCTCGGGTTCCGGTGCCGAAAGTGCATATAATAGTGAACCCATTTCGTTCTTTTAAGGATGGCTTACGCAATTAAAGCACTGTTTTGTTCTGTATGTTATGCATAAACAATCACTTGGTTTCTTTCAAAAATCGAAGAGAAAATTTTTGAGTAGAATACCACAATATTATATGTACATGAGAAAGGCTTCATTACACCACTAGGTGGATTAAGACAGGTTTTTTTTGATAATCCGTCAACAAACCGTCGCCAATAACCTTCTTTACTTTGACTAAGTTCTTCATTTGCTTGTCTAACGCCGCGTAATTCCGATAATTATCGGGTGTTCCATTTTTTTCTGAACTTTTTGAACGCTGAAGGTCTTTCCGCGTTGAGTGATGAGCACTCTTTGTCCCACCACGGGTTAGGAGGACGGATGCTGGTTTTCGCGGCAGGTACACGTTTCGTTTGAGCTTGAATCGCAGTATCGAGAATCAAGCCAGCCATAAACGTGTTCTTTTCTTCTGGAGGAAGTTCTTGTGCTGTTGCTAGTTTTTCGGGCATAGAATTTGCGTAGTATTTCCAATCAATATTTCCTGTGAGGTCATACAAAACATTGATTGTCTCCGATGGTCTTGATCCACGAGCGATTGAAACTACGATAGGTAGATGGTCGCTACCGTGGAGATCGGGGATTAACTTCCACGTGCAATCAAACCGTAGCGAGGTCGAGCATAAGGATAAATCCAGCGCGCTTGGTCTTGCTGGTGGTGCAGGAATCCGTCTCATACATACGATACGATCGCTGAAAGAAGGGGCCATTTTGCAGTGAACTGCTTCAAAACAAGTTTTAACTGTAGGTTTCAAAGTCATAAACAGGCTTTTAAGAGGATCAGGAATATTGAAGGTGGTAAAAATCCAGTCCACAACATCAGAGCTGGTTCTCTGTTGGGTTTTCAGGGGCACTTGGGGATTTTGGTGTCCCTGGAAGTAATGGGAATTCCTTCTCAGAATTAAGTATTCCGAGACCAGGAACTTTTTGATTCGGAGTTTTGTCTCCACTACCTCTAAACATAAATGTTGTAATAACACTTTGCAGTACCCTTACCGCAGGAGCCATTCGCATGAGTCTCCCCACAATTAGCACAACGGGGCTTATTGCTGCAATGGGACGCTGTGTGTCTCAGTTGCCTGCAGTTGGTGCAGTTCATAATACGCGGAACATAGAGACGAACAGGGAGGCGAAGTCGGTCCAGGAGGACGTAGTAAAATAGAGCCGAGTCAGAGGATGTCACCCGATACGAGTCTGATTGGGGGTATGATTTGGTACCATCCACCGCGATCGACACTGAATGCAATCGTTTGCAATCCAGTATCTTTGCGTTCTTAAGCAGGGGGTTTTTAACGCAACCCATCCCGTACTTAAGAACGTCATCGCAAGTCAAAATGGCATCGGTAACAACGCCGTCAATTTCGACTTGGTGGTTTAAAACGAACGAGCTGGGATGTACACACGGTATTCCCGCGTAAAAAGCTCACATTGAACGATCTCGTTAACCTGTTTTGAGCTGGTTAACGAAACCCTAAGCTTGTCCGGGTGTACTTTGTCAATACTCTTAACAGTAGAGTATCGCATGGTCAGGTCTCTCGTCAGGTTGAAACGACAATGAAATGTACCTAGTTGAAAGTTCATTATAGCTTATCTCATAGAAAAATGTCTGGAGAATCAAATAGAGGAACTTATACTTGACTGTAAGAAGAGAAAATTACCTAACTTTACGTTCGTGAACTTTGCGATTGTGATTTTTACCTACAATTTGAGTAACGAAAGTTCTCCGTGCATAACAAGTTCCTCCACTCACACATAGATATGCACATTTGATGAACCTTGCGTTCAAGGGTCACGAATATCTAATTTATTACATGTTCGATTTAAAAATTAATTACGTTATTCACATTTTTATTGCATTTATCATATTTTCATTACATTCTTTATCTAAAATTTCTTACTATTGTCACACTGAATTTTTATTATTTATTTTATTACATTCTATTACATTTAATTACTTTTAGTTTTTTGTTACGTCATTCCAAACTGAATTTTCGTGTCCCTCGCTTGCATCACACGTTTGTTCTTTCTGTCATTCTCACTTTGGATTTGGATTGATTCAAAATGTTTTCCAATCGGGAGCTCGTTGAAGTTTATTTAAAAATCGGAACAGCGAGAATGTGCTAGCCTTTTTAAACCAAAACTTAACAGCTAGTGAAGATGTGATAAATCGTAGTTTGAAATTATGGGTGAAAACAATTAAAACGCTCTGGAGGAGTACCGGCAGCAAAGAAAGGTTTTTCGATAGAAAAACTCGCTGGCTGCATGTATCGTTCATGGTAAGTTCACATGATCTGATTCTTAGATTCTGATATTTCCTTAGATTCTGATGTTTCCTCGATTTGCCGAACCCTAAGAAAATGCAGGATATTTGTCGGTAAAAATTTCGATTCGAGACTTAATCACAAATGATATCATACGAATCATGGAACTCGACGACGTAAGGTCAAAACTGGCCTCGACATCAACAGAAGGTGTGCTGGACTGTTTGATGCACGTTTCCGCTGGTCCGGATTCCAACTGGTTTCAGTCATTACAATCAGGCAAACTTTCTCACACAATTTCCTATTCACTGAACATTTCATGAGTATGAGATTGGAACCGAGAGATACAGTTTTGTACTCAGTTTCGAATCCACAATAGGACACATTCTGTCGAAAGGGTACAATAGTCATCAAAACGTTTCGTGCGGCCAGTGGAGGTTCTTCAGACTTTTTACATAAGATAAGCTAGATTTGCAAGAAGTTTTACCAAGATTTAAGGACGATTCACAGTAAGGATCTCCCAATCCAGAATAATCTCTTCCTTGCTACAAGCTGAAGAACATAAAGATTCAAGGAACGCAAAGTGTGTCTAAAAGATGTATGCCACAAACGAATGATGTATTTGAATTTCAATTCAATACTGTGTAGGTTCCACCCTCCCTATGTCCCTTTACTTACTCTAGGGGAGTATGCCGCCCCGTAATCCCTTCCTCTCTCTTCCTAACAACAAGACAATCGGCCACGTTAAGCTAAAGCTAATAAGCCGAATAAAATTTTATTTGCAAAAAAACTTGTGTTAAGGCCATCGTCCAAGTACCATGCGCGCGGGTTTTAAGAAATTTTTGATGGATATTTTGAAAAATTGCCAAAACCTAAAACACACAGACCTTTGAAAAACTTTTATCTATCTGCAGGGCAAAAATGTGTGAAAAATTCGGAGGATTTTGCGAGTCTTATCAAAAATAGCTATGAAAAAATGAGTTTTTTTTGTGATCTTTCACAATTTTTTGAAAAAATTATTCGATGGCATGAAGAAAAAAAATTTTTTTCAAATAAACCTTATGCTGGCAGCAAGGATCACTTTTTTACACATTACTGGAAAACCTTTTCAAGCTTTTCATGGAAAATCAACGAATTTCATATAACCGATTTCATTGAAATTTCCTGCTCCGCAGTACTAAATATTGTACACCGTAAAACGCAAAAAAAATCAAAACTGCTATCAAAGCTACTTAAATCGATAGCCTTTATCAGTAAGCAATTAAACTAACCGATTCCGGCTATTCTGTTTCCCGGTGTCCCTTTCCGGAAGCACCGAAAATAGTGGTCATATATTCCAAAATGGATCTCACTCACTTTTGTTAGCGATGGTTTGACCGATTTCCACAAACTTAAATTCAAATAAAAGGTCTCACAGTCGGAATTTCTGAATTTCATTTGAATCCGGCTTCCGGTTCCGGAGTTGTAGGGTAACGTGTGTTAAGTATTGTACACCGTCATTTAAATCGGTGAAACAAAAACCATAAAAAGTTCTCTAAACCGGACTCAAAACCGTTATTCCCAATCTTAGGGTCGAACGAAAGGTCTTATGGTCCTACCAAAAATTTCTAGTTATTGTCGGATACAACAAAAATTTTAATCGTCGTTTAGAGTACGATGGTAAAACTGTATAAAATCTTCAGCATTTGAATAAAAACCAGTAGAGTTGTATTGTCATGTTAGTTGGTGGCCTTACGAACCGACTTCGATTATACTCGGTTTCCGGTGCTGGAAGTACATGTAATAGTGAACCCACTACGTTTTCTAATGGATGGCTTAACCAATCAGAGAACTATTTCAATCTCTATGTTATACTAGTTAATACACAAACAATCCCTTGGTTTCTTTCAAAAAATTAAGAGAAATATTTGGAATATAATACCACAGTATTCTATATGAAAAAAGCATCATTACACCACTCGGTGGATTAAAGCAGGTTTTCTCTTTTACTTTACCGCCGACACTGATTCGAGATTTAGTTTTTGTTTATTTTTGCTATCTGTGTGTACCCCACGACAGTTTCATCCATCTATTTAATGATCTCCACTAATGTGTGATAGCAGCAGTGACGATTGTGATCTCGAACACAATATATTGAAGATGATCAAACCTTCGATTGATTTTCAACGATTTGTGTTTTAGGCTTCGACAATACGTAGAGCCGTCTTAGCTAGTTTTAATTATGATCAGTATCTAACGGGGAAAACTGATTGGTTAATTGATATGTGAATGCAATTATGTAATGAAAACCGCGAAAATGTTACCACAGAGACAAGACTCGAACTCGTAGCTAACTCCTAACCGGGGAAATTTTTTTACCAATTAAACTATCCTACATATGAAAACACATGCAGAGAAAGTCGAATCGGCATTCATTTTTTTCAATTTATCAGTAGGATCTTTTGTAGATCCTAGTAACTACACACTAAGATTTTTTTTACGAATCTCGGCAAACATTAAAACAACTGAAATTCTCGGTATTTTTAATTTGACAGATAATTTGCTTTTACCGAGATAACCGAAACTTTCGGTGCTCAAACATGTGAGCTAATGCCAAAATTTCAAGTAATTAATTAAAATAAAATTTTAAATATAAAATAAACATTCCAGTTAAGACTCCCTAGGCTTTGGATGATGAGCTACAGGGCGCGTACCCCCCTTTGGCGGATGGGGGTGGGAGTCAATTTATAATTCGTATTGACAAAGTCGGACCATACCGAGATCGATCGTTCGCCTATAAATGTAAAAGATGAAAATTATTATGTTGTCTGGATCGATCACGGAGTGGACAGGACTAATACTGCTTGAAATAGCCAATAGGTCATTAAGTGGTTTCGAGCATTCTTATGCCTGGAATTGGTCATCAATTTGAATTATCTTGATCCAGTTGGGATGAATATTAATATATCATATTCGTCCTGAGCTTGGTGAATTTAATGCAAAAAGGAGGACTAGTATTATCAGGAATAGGGGTAAATTGACATCTTATGAACCGTTAAGGAACTCGAAAACTTTTCCGATCCGGTTCGGTATCGGTACTAATGTTTACAAGTTGCAATGACGGCGAAACTGATTGATCAGGTGTAAATACACTTTCAAATCGGGAAAGGTTTGAATGTACTTAGATTTCTCCAACTTGGACGCAGATGTCACCTTCTAACTAAGAGTGTGAGATGTGTGTTTCTGGAAGAGAACGGTTCACGTGGACCATTTCATGCAATCACACCTAGTATTTCTTCACGAAATACATGTAGTTCTTGTTTCCTCGATGCGTGCTCAACGCTAGAAGGCCCAAAACTTGGTATGATTGGAAAAGAGATAGTCAATAATAAAAACTGTGACAGAATAAATGAAAGCTAGTGCAGTGTGCCTTAGTGCATATATCGTTAAATAGAGAATTAAAAACGTTCACAGAATTTTAAGCAATCCTTCCACTGTTTACATATTGTGACTTTCCTGGGCAATCTAGTGTTAAATGTGCATCCTTACATTATATAATTTAACAAGCTTACTAACACCTGATTTTATTTTATTTTATTTTATTTTCTCAACGTAAACCGAGCCTGTTGAAATAAAGGATTATCATCGAAGATTTAAGACCAAGAAAAGGACCTTAGAATGCTCTCAAGAAAATGAAGAAAAATAGGTATTTTATATAATTACCTAACTTTTAGTAAGTAAAATGCAATACGATTTTTACTATCACTTTTATTATTATTATTATTATTATTATTATTATTATTATTATTATTATTATTATTATTATTATTATTATTATTATTATTGTAATTATTATTATTATTAATCTTATTATTATTTCTTTATTCTTGATAATCTATTAGCTTGTGATATTAACAGGTTTCTCCGGTATAGTAAAAAGCAATGCAATGGGGCAAAAGGAAACGTAACGTAACATCGACAAAGATAGAAACAATCAGAACAGATTAGAATGGATAGTGTTAGTAGACCAAACATATCTACATCTTTATAGGAACTTTAAAGTAATAATCGTAAGTACCGCTTCAAACATAAAAGACTATATAGGAAAGCAGGGCCAAGACCGAAGCGAATACAATTCGAAATTTTGCAAAGCTTCATCGACGAGGTCAGTGTCAGTGAGTCTAGTGGGTAGTGGACGTGTTTCACAGCGTCCTCTGACCGAGGGCGTTGGTTTCGGCTGAAGCATCATGAGTGTTTGCTCTGACTGTATGCTTCTCTGTTTTTGAGAGCCCATAGTGTCTCTTTAAAGTGCGGGTGATATAGTTAACGTGATCAACTTGCGCAAATCGTCGTGGATTTTTTCGCGGATTTCACGGGTCAGAAGATGGCCATTTTTTATAGCAAAGGCACAGGTCTGTGTATTTGTATCCGTAAATCTATACACGTATTAATATGCATACAGTGAAATAGTAGATGCTCTCATCTGTTCCCTCATAGTGTTTACTGTGTGTACAATGTTGTAGTTGAAACAGATGAGATGTGTTGGCTAACCTACACACGGTGGCTTCCCAGCTGTGATAGTTTTAGAAATCACAAATTATCACGGGTAAAAGAGTTACATCTGTAAAAGAAGGCCTTAGTTGCCTTTACCCAGGTATGGAGAGGGGTTTATCTTTTCTCACTCTCGCAATCTATCAGTGATTATACGCATATGTGTAAGCTACTTATAAGTAGAAGCAGTAAGGTAAGTAAAATCTACTCATATTATTCGAGAGTGTAAGTTTCCAGCTGCACAGTGTTGTGTTCAGTTTTAGTAATCATAAACAGTGGATAAACGAGTTGCATCTGTAAAGTGCGGCCATGGTTGCCCTTATTTTCAGGTACTGAGAGGGGTATTTTCTCTTCTCACTCTCGGTTTACTCGTGCATCTGTAGGCTACGTGTAGCGCTACACAACCGGCGGGCCAATACGCTCATAGTTGCAATTTTTGTATATAGTTTTAGCCATTCACAAATTTTCAGCGGATAAACAAGTTGCATCCGTAAAAGAAGGCCTTGGTTGCCTTTACTCAGGTACGAAGAGGGGTAGTTCTTTTCTCACTCTCGCAACCTATCAGTGATCATACGCATATGTGTAAGCTACTTATAAGTAGAAGTAGTAAGATAAGTAAAATATACTCATATTACTTCTATTCGATGGTGTGAGTTTCCAGCTGCACAGTGTTGTGGCATTGTTTCACGAAACAATTTTATAGTACTTTCATATACTATACTTTTCAAACGGTATAAAAGGGGGGTTTTGGGGACATTACAAACCACTATCTATCTAATTACAGATTTTGATAGTGGTAGTAGCTTTCGCTACAACTTGTGAAGTTTTACGCTGGACTTATTCTTTCTTTCCGCTTTTGAACTCTGACGAATACAGTTCGTTTGCTCGTGAGTTTAATTTTCACTTTTCTTTTTGGTAGGTTTTCGACAAGATGGCTGAAAATTTTATTCCAGAATCCGGATATCAAATGCAGGTTACTGATACTGTGGCATCATCGTCTAACGAGACGCAGTCTGGTGAGATGGATGATGTTAACGTAGGTTCTGCTGCTGAAAATCCGGTTACTGAAGTTTCGCCATCGTCAAACGAAACGGACGCCATTGCTGTAATGCGTGACGCGCCGGAAAGTTTGAAGAAAATTTCAAAGAAGAGGCAAAATAAACAAAGAACTGATTTTGCCAGCACTTCTAAGAAGGCGTCCGAGCGCTTGATTGAAAATCGTCTTCAAGTTCGTATAGTGGACGGTATGTTCACCCCGGACTTGAGAGACGATCTGCTTAGAGACCTCAACGGTCTTTTGTATTCAACGCCACTCTCTTCATTCATTCCTAGCTTCAATGGATGTGGGTTGCGATACGGAGCTGTCTGGTTCTCCCAGGATAATGAGGACAGCCGTGCCTGGCTCATACAGCGGTTGGAGATGATAAACCAGAAGGCGCTGGTAAATAGGTTCGTTATAGAACCATACAGCCTTCATCAGAATAGGATATCCTTCAGTGTTCCTTGGAATAACAAGGAATGCTTGAGGGGTCCGAATGTTCTTGAAAGGTTAGCTTTCCATAATTCAGTGATCCCTGTGCTTCGATGGAGAATCTTGAGGATCGGTTCCAGTGTTGCAGGTAGTCAATTGATTATCTGCAGCATTGATGACGAGTCCTTCGGTCTTCTCAAATCACAGGACTTTCGGATGAACTATGGATTCCATAAGATCACTGTTCATGTAATAAAACATAAGTTACCTCCCAAAAAACAATAATTCTTATCTCTTGGGGATTGGAAATGTTGTTTTGTGCTTTAGGTACGTACAAAGCATTCAGCGTTTCTTTTGAAATGCAGAGTGTATCAGTCAGTAAAATCTCTAAATCCTCTCGGGGGGTGGAGTTTTTATTAAAGGTGCATTTTGGCACATGCAAACGTTTTAGCATCCTTTCGGGGATGCAAAACGAATTGCTTCTATATGTTTTTGTGCTGTTTTTCCCGCCTCACCCACTTCGCAATTCCCATCCATGTTCCTTTTATCCTTCCCTTCCCATCAGGAAAATGATGAGAAGTCACGGCAAGGCACAAATCTCCAACAAACTAGGGGAACGTGCCACTTGAGCCATTTAGTTCTGATTCTGATTCCTGAAGTACCGCTTCAAACATAAAAGACTATATAGGAAAGCAGGGCCAAGACCAAAGCGAATACAATTCGAAATTTTGCAAAGCTTCATCGACGAGGACATTTAAGACACAGAAGCAGTTGGTAGGATGACAAAATACCAATACGATACAGACGCACGACTCAATGATTGACTGGTTACAGGGTGAAGCACACACTTCCTGCCCAAATGACAAATTCTCTGGCGAACTTGCAATAGAAGATATTCATATCTTTCGTTGCAAATTAATAACCGTAAAGAAATCTGTCGCTTGGGTTACATGCTGGAGGGTTTCCTCCTTCGTTACTAGTGTTCATTTGGGCACCATAGCCTAGTTCGTCCGGTATGAAAAGTGCGGATCGTTGTAATCACCCCCCTCGGCCAGAGTAGCCCATAAAGAGAAAAAATAAAAAAAGGCGGGTGAGTAATGTCAGAGACATAACTGGATGTCGTGAATACGAAAAAACTGACACGCTCCCATCACTCATACATTTGGAACAATTTTCACTGTTTAAACATTCGGTGCTCTTGTGACCAAACTCACCACACCTGAAACAGCGCAATACGTTGAACGACTCGAAAACCGAACACCTATCCCAGCCGATGCAAACCTTGCCGGCTGCCATCAAGCTGGAATAAGTCTTCTTATTAACCTCAATTATAACACTATATTTGTTATATTTGAAGCGTGGATTCTCAAAGTCAGCAACAACTTTTACATCTTCGATCGAAATTTCCTGATTCTGACTTTTCAATAGGTCAATAAATACATCAGAGGAATATCGATCACTCATCCCCACTATTTTCAGTTTTGGTTTCCCGGGCTTGGGTATAACAGCATTGTATTCAGTTCCTAAATTGCTTTCAATGTTTTCTTTCACTGATTGAATGTCCTCTCCTGCTGCGCACTCAACAATAATCGAGCCATCTTTACCATTTTTAAAATTACTAATTTTATGTGTTCTTGGATCTAACCTACCCTTCAAAACCTTTCTCGTGTCATCGCTCGTTTGCGAAGACTCGACAGGTTTGATCATAATAACCGAGCGAGTCTTACGATTTCTATTGCTATTAGTTCTTTTTCCAGAAAATTTCCCAGATAGAACGTCCGCGTATGACTTTTTGTTATTTCTATCAAATACTTCGTCGTTACCTTCATTAACAATATTCTTATCAAGCGGTTCATCATCAGTATTTGAAATAACTTCTCTTTCGTCTAGGATTTCCATCCGACTCCGAATGAGTCTTCCTATTTGCAACAATTCTCTTTCTATTCATTACAACCATATCATTACTATTTTGCTGATTATTTAAAATCAACAAACTTTTCAAATCGTCCAACTTTTTGGCCACACTGTTTTCTAAGCAGGCCATTTTGCTCTCCAGAGCATCATTGGAAGATCTGATCAGTCTATCGATTCCCTTTTCTATCGCGTTATTAATGTGTGCCTCGATGCTCTCTCGCACACCAGCAAACGAATCAGTGATGGATTTGAATTTTTCCATCTCCTTCTTCATATCACTAATAAGCGAAAGAACATCATCCTTTGGCATCACATTAGCCATCGCGGCACCTTCCAAGCAATCAGCACATTTAAACAAAAGCGCCGGTGTATCTGAAACCCAACCGGCCATGGCTCTCGTAAGCCCAGTACAGCGCTGGTGATAGCCATTCTCGCAAACTGAACATGCAATTCTAATATCCGATATGGTTATTTTTTCATTACACTTCACACATTCACCCATCATTCATGCACAAACCATAATAATGATAGTAATAATAATAATACAGATTAACCTGTATATATGGCAACCCTGTTTCGCATGGCATATTTTCACACGACCCCATACTAGTATAAAGATGTGTTCAACATCATCACTTTTGCTTTCGCATTGCCGTTCGTAATTGAATGTGTTAGTGACGGTACAAATCTGCTTTTCTACCTGTTTTCGGAGCCATCGTTCTGACGGTGTCTCGTACGTACAGAGTAGCTGCTTTAACTTAAATGACGCTATTTCTCACATCACATTTTCTTTTATACGTGCTAGTGGTAGCACGGTCAGGGTTGCCACATTTAAATCTGCATTTTTCAGAAGAAAAATCTGTAAATCTGTATCCGGAGCTCAAAAACCTGTATTGAAAATCTGTATATGAAAGTTATAAGAAATCGAAGCACAACGGAATAAAAAGTCTTTAGAACCCAAATTTAAAGAAACCAAAACTTTTCTTAGTCTGAATTTTATGATGTTCTGGTTGAAAAACAAAACGCTGGAAGATGTTTTTGCGTTTGAGCCTCTCGAAATAATGATTTGAAAAAAAAACTTTTAAAATCCAATCTGAAAATGAGAACTTAGTATGATTATTTTCACTTTCGTTCATTAGATATAACGCAATTAGCAATCTTTCTTCTTTACTACCTTACGTTATGGCCGAGGCCATCATCTTTCCATCTTATCGGAAGCAATTTTTGAAAGCATACGCAATCACGTAAGCATAAACAAATCTTTATTACAGATATAATATCTGTGTTTACTATCCTTAACATATTCTTTTATATAAGTTTTATCCTGTTTTTAGAATTAACACACAATCAGGATAATGTTTTACTTTGAAAAAAAAATCAATACCATTATTTAATACATTTTAACACGATCATTATACAATTTTAAATCCACGCTATCAAAAATCTGTACAAATCTGTATTTTTTGCCAAAAATCTGTAATCTGTACGATGTTTCGCATCATTCCCGTAACTTTACACGGAAATAACCGATCCATGTCGGTTTACGCCATTTTAGATGACGGATCAGAGAGAACACTGATCGATGAAGATGTAGTGAAACAGCTCGGCGTAACCGGAGATCCACAGCCGTTATGTTTACAGTGGACAGCCAACGTGAAGAGATCGGAAGCTAATTCTCAACGAGTCGCATTGGAAATTACTGACAATAAGGGGGGCATCAGATACTCTTTGTCGGATATACGAACCGTCAGTAAATTGGATCTCCCACGACAAACACTTCGATATGCGAAGCTAGCAGAAACTTTCCCCTATCTGAAGGGTCTGCCGATCGAAGATTATGATTGCGCCCTTCCTCACATCTTGATAGGAAACGACAACGCTCATGTGACTTCAACACTCGAGCTGCGCCATGCACAACCGGGAGAGCCAATAGCAGCAAAGACGCGATTGGGATGGACCATACATGGATCCAGGCAAGACCGACCCGCGGAACGGGCGAATGTTTTCCACATTTGTGAACGTCAACACGATGAGTTGTTGCATAAGCTAGTAGGGGAGTTCTTTTCCGTCGAAAGTTTAGGAATCATGGAAGTAGTGCCACCTGAAACGAATGAAATACATCGAGCAAGACGAATACTCACGGAAACCATCAAGCGAATGGGATATCGTTTCAAGACAGGACTACTGTGGAAATACGACAGTTTTGAATTTCCGGATATCTATCCGATGGCCGTACGGCGTCTACAGTGCCTAGAACGACGCCTGCAGAAAAACCCTGTGATTGGTGAAAGTGTAAGGAGACAACTGAAGGAATATCAACAGAAGGGATACATTCATAAGGCCAATCCGACGGAGCTGAAAGAATCGGACCCTCGGTGTACGTAGTACTTACCCCTAGGTGTCGTCATCAACCCTAAGAAGCCATCCAAGATACGTATATTTTGTGAAGCGGCTGCAAAGGTGGATGGTATCTCACTGAATTCAATGTTGCTGAAGGGACCAGATCTCCTAACAACGTTATTGAATGTTATATTTGGATTTCGAGAGAAGCGAATTGCTGTCTGTGCTGATCTGAAAGAGATGTTCCATCAAATCCAGGTTCGACGTGAGGATAGACAGAGACTGCTGTGGCGCGAAAACGTAACTCATGCGCCTGAAGGGTGTATGATGGATGTTGCTACTTTCGGAGCTACTTGCTCCCCATCTATAGCGCAATTCGTAAAAAACAGAAACGCCGACGAACATGCGCTAGAATATCCGGCAGCAGCCGATGCTATAAAACGAAAGCATTACGTGGATGACTACTTAGATAGTGCCGACGACGTGGAAGAGGCAGTGAAAGTAGCTCTGGTTGTTAAGCATGTTCATTCACTCGGAGGATTTCTCCTACAAAACTGGCTCTCAAATTCAAGTGAAGTTCTCGCACGGTCGGAGAGATCGATCCAGCTTCAGAAAAATGTTTTCAGTTGGACAAGACTGCATGAGAGACGTTTTTACTGCAGAGGACGTTTTTACATTTTCTACAGCGCTGGCCGTGGACACGGAGTGTAGTTATGAGCCCATTTGATCCTGCCGGGTGGCTATGTTTTTTGTGGATACACGGTAAGATACTGATTCAAGATCTGTGGAGAGCAAAAACAGAATGGGATCAACCGATACCCGAAAAACTTCGCCCAAATTGGACACGATGGACGAAAATGTTTCAATATCTGAACCAGATAAACATTTCCCGATGCTACTTTCCTAAACATTCGATAAAAGATATCCAGTCACTGCAGTTGCATATTTACGTTGACGCTAGTGAAGAATCGTATGCATGTGTCGCATACTTCAGAGCAGTGTTTCCGGACGTAATTCGTGTAACGTTAGTCGGTGGTAAATCGAAAGTCGCTCCACTCAAAGCAATGTCTATTCCGAGTTGATGGCTGCAGTGATCGGAGTACGTCTCCTAGCAGCAGGTGGTTCCACGGAGCAGAGGATCTATATTTACTCGAAAATCATTGGAGTGAAGATATGTGTCCAACCAACGAAACTACTGAAGAGGAATTGAGAACGTTTTTGGTACACCAAGATACATCGAAATCTCAGCTGATCCAATGGGAGCGATTTTCGAAGAAGACGCGCCTGTGTCGAACGGTAGCTTATGTTTGTCGCTATTTGCAGAACCTGCGATGAACGGTAGGCAAAGAGGTACGGCACGTAGGACCAATCACCCAGGAGGAATTCGCTGTAGCCGAGAAAGCCATTTTTCGGTTGGTACAAATCGAGAGCTATTCGGAAGAAATTGTTACGCTGACGTCTGCTCTAGGTCAACAACCAAGACATCAGATACGATTGGAGAAAAACAGTAAAATCCGGAAACTTTCCCCGTACTTAGATGAGGCTGGAGATATTCGTTCGGATAGCAGGATCTCAGCAGCGAGTGTCGTCTCATTTGATACCAAATTCCCTATAATACTACCTAGGAACATCTAGTAACTCGCCTGATCGTGAAATGGTATCATCAGCGATATCTACATGTTAATGGAGAAACAGTCGTGAACGAGGTGAGGCAGCGTTTTCATATACCGCAACTACGTCCTCTCGTGCGAAAAGTTGCTAGAGAGTGTGTGATGTGCAAGGTAAAAAAAACCTATACTGGCAACTCCTAGGATGGCTCCGATACCTGACTCTAGACTGCAGCGTTTGAACGACCATTTTCTTACGTAGGCGTAGACTACTTTGGACCGATTGCAGTACGTGTAAATTGCAGTAATACTAAACGTTGGGTGGCACTGTTCACCTGCATGACCACCCGAGCCGTTCATTTCGAGGTCGCACATGCACTTTCTGCGGAGTCATGCAAGATGGCGGTAAGACGATTTATCGGACGTAGAGGGGCTCCCGTGGAAATCCGGAACGACAGAGGTACTAATTTTATTGGTTTGAGTAACGAACTAAAACAACAGATAGCCATTATTGATGGACAGCTTGCGGAAACCTTCACAAACGCACATACGAAGTGGGTGTTCAACCCTCCAGGCGCGCCGCACATGGGAGGAACATGGGAACATCTGGTGCGATCCGTAAAAACAGCTCTTGCCGCGATGGTCGCTACCAGAACACCTAACGAAGAGACGTTCGCGACGATATTAGTGGAAGCGGAAAGCGTGGTGAACTCCAGACCCTTGACGTACATTCCTCTAGAGAAGGCACAACAAGAAGCATTGACTCCGAACCACTTTCTTCTTCTGAACTCTAGCGGAGTGGTACAAGTTCCGAAAATTCAGATCGACCAGAGGCAAGCTTGCAGGAATAACTGGAATCTTTGTCGCTCTATGGTGGATCAATTCTGGAGACGCTGGATTCGAGAGTATTTGCCAACTATCGCGCGACGAACCAAGTGGTTCGAGGAAACAAATCCTGTTCAAGTTGGAGATCTAGTTGTTATCGTGGACGAGAAAGTTCGTAACGGATGGAGTAGGGGACGTGTAGCGAAGATCAACAAAGGTAGAGACGGAAGAGTCCGCAATGCTGTGGTACAAACCGCAGTTGGAATGGTACATCGACCGGTTGCAAAATTAGCTCGATTGGACGTCAGTGGAGGTAAAGCCGGTCCAGAAGAAGCTCTAACCAGCCTTACGGGTCGGGGAAATGTTGCGGCGTACTGTACCAAACTCTTACGTACGGTGTAAGCAAACGGTGTAACGGAAACAAACCACTACATCCCGTTGTCATTCGCAAAGGGGAAATAAAATAATGTCATTTTTAGTTGTCATCAATATACGAAAACAAACGACGAAATAATTGGCGTTAGAAGACACGGTGATACGATACAAAAAGCTGTTTCCGTAACGTTAGATTTAAAACGGAATACTTACCATCTGTAATCCTGAGTACTCTAACTAGGATGAAATCATGAAAGTTAATTTAATCGCAATTCTAGTGATCGCCGATTGCATCGTACGATTCTCAAAAAGTAGGGTGCTGCACCTAGAATAACGTAACTTGAAATGTAACATTAGAAACCTGAAAATGAAAAATATCAAAATTATATTATTTTTAGAGTAAAAATATACACTTACCGCAGAAAGAAGTTGGGAGAAAGGAAAAATTAAGGAAGATCAATGTAAGTAAAAAATTGTAATGTGTGGCAAGTTCTTTCTTTAAAGAAGAAGTCTGGTTCCCGTCTTGGTTACCGAATGAATGTCTCTTTATTTTCCGCATTTTGGTTTTTATAAAATGTACAAATTTTCTCTGTGTACGTGTAGGTTTGACGAGAAGTCTTGAGACTTGACAATTACATATATCGAAAAGGTTTTGGTAATGATTATGTGGAGAAGGCTAATGTTTAATAAACATCGCTCGACCCGCAGCGATGGCAAGAACAATTGAAGTTATTTATTTTCCTTGGCGCGAGGCGTAAAATCCACGCCAGCGGCGCGCATGGTTTAAAGTGTTTATATTCATTGCGTTACTTTGCTTGTGCGCTGTAAGCAGTTCAAGTGTTTAAGATAGGAGAATCGTTTTTGGTACCGAGCATAATTTCGGTCATATCGGTCCAACTCATAAAATATTCAAAGTTTATGATTTGTAAAGTGCCGATGCATCAAATCATAAGACTGTATGTGCTACGATGTATGGCTGGTTTCCGTACAAAGTATTCTCAAGAAGACGTTTACAATGTAACTACATTGTGTCGAAATGAAATGAAATGTAATATTGCAATTGTTCTGAGGGTTTAACGTGGAAGACGTGGTGGTTTTGTAATTCCGCTACACCTTCCCCGTAAAAAATGATGAAGTTTACGGAGTCATTTTCGGTTAATAAAGATTAAGGTCTGGTCTCAAGAAGTCTCTTACAATATTGTGTGAAGTGTAATGTGTTTTACAATGTTTTGATTTTTCTTCTGTGTTATAATTCCTAGAGTTTGATTTTATTATCTTATTGTATAATGTCGATAGTGTAATTTGTGTGATATAATGATATGTAAAGAAATCACAATAAGGTAGTTTTGAATGTAACAAGGATATACTAATAAGATAATGTTTTGGAGATAATAATTGTATAGTTGTATAATCGTATTTTTATATAATTTTATTATGCTATAGTAATGATATATGTATGTGTATAATTATATGGTATATAATATGATATAAAATATAGTAATTAAAATTTGTTCTTACGTAAAATTCGTTTTTTTTTTCATAAAGATTTAATAAAAAGAAGTTTTTTGTCGTGAATACGACTTACTTTATTATGGGGCGCCTTTTCAAAATTTACCCTCTGAGAGAGTGATAAGTTTTTGATCGTGAATATCTCCTGTTATATCTAACGAATCAACATAATTCTTGCTACATGCCATCGGAAATATGATCACAATTTTATGATAAAACTTTCAGTTGTGTGACATATTCTTAAATAGTTCACAATTAAACTTTTCTGAAATGTTTGGTATAAACGAGTATCAAAGAGGATAATTCATATGGCGCGTTTGCCTTTCTCGTATTTTGAAAGCTCATAGCTCAGTGATCTGTAGAAGGATTTATATAATCTAACTACCAATAGAATCGAAAATCTTTAACTTGAACGTGTATTACAACAATATTGAAGTTTTTCAATAGTACACTATTGAAAAACCTGTTTGATTTAACCCATGACAGCACCAGCCAATCAGAACGCGAGATGTCTGTATCTATACAAGAGCATCCATATAAAAGTTGAATGGTTCACTTTTCCTATCATTTGCTGAGCAACTCTTCCCGAAACAAGACACACGACAGCAACATCGAGGACCTGTCGTCTCATTGTTTCCCGATATGAATGCACGAGACACGGCAGCCAAAAAGTCCAGCAAGGCCCATTGCCGAAACAAGACACACACGAGAACCATCTCAGATCTCAATATTTCCTACCAAAAGATTCATCAAGATGGGAGTTAAAATAATTTGCACCGTCACTAACACATTCAATTACGAACGGCAATGCGAAAGCGAAAGTGATGATTTTGAACACATCTTTATACTAGTTTACAAATATGCCGTGCGAAACAGAGTTGCCACAGATCAATATGTATTTTTGTCGCGAGTACTTTAGTATGCGGCCGAAAACAAAAATTGTTAGAACAAATGTTTCCACTTGATTTGCGCATACTACTTTCCAGGCGTATCAGAACTGGCTAAACTTAAAGCAATTCTAAATATTTCTTTATCAAAGTGATGTGGTCATCCTGAAAAGGACGGGGTTTTCAACGGATGGCCAGCTGCAGATGGCGAGGGATGATTTTCGTTTTCGTTGTCATGGGCAGCGTTACCGGTCAATTCCAACACTTCGGCAACCAAGTACTCCATCACTGCCGCCAGATAGACCGATGCACCAGCACTGACACGCTCGGCGTAGTTCCTCTTCCGAGGCAAACGATGGATTCTGCCGCCAACTGGGCACTTCAGACAAGCACGGTTTGAGCGGGACTTTACCTTGCCCTTAATTGTTCCTCCACAATATGCTGTTAACAGCTCGACGACCCATTCAGTATTACTGGCTGCCGCTCTGCTAACTCTCTCTTTTATATCGTTTCACTGTTTCCCGTTCTGCGTATAGGAAAGGAATTCTAACAAAGGGGACGTCCTACCGTGCTACCACTAGCACGTATAAAAGGAAATGTGATGTGAGAAATAGCGTCTCCAAAAATATGAAGGCCCCCGGTTTCGACAACACATTCAACATTGAGCTGAAACATTTGAGTATTCGCTCATTTGTCTTCTTAGCTAAAATTTTTAACAGGTGCTGGGAGCTTGGTTACTTCCCTTCAATGTGGAAGTTAGCTAAAGTTATCCCAGTTTTGAAACCGGGGAAAGATCCTTCCTTTTCCAAGAGCTATCGGCCCATCAGCTTACTCTCTGCCCTATCCAAGCTGTTTGAAAAGTCAATACAAAGGCGAATTCTTGCTTTTGCAGATGAACAGGATATATTTCTGGAAGAACAGTTTGGGTTCCGGAAAGGAAGATCCACCATCCACCAGCTCACAAGGGTTAACAACGTCATCCAGCAAAACAAATCAGTGTCCAAAACGACTGCCATGGCAATATTGCATATTGAAAAGGCATTCGATAATGTGTGGCACGATGGCCTGGTGTTTAAACTGCATCGGTATAATTTTCCCATGTATCTTATTAAAATTATCAAAAATTATCTTGCAGATAGAGCATTCCAGGTTTCTCTGAATAATGCACTTTCAGAAAATTTACTATTCCTGCTGGTGTACCCCAGGGAAGTATCCTAGGTCACATTCTATACAACATTTTCACATCAGACATCCCACCTCTTCCAGGTGGTGGTGTTCTGTCACAATTTGCTGATGATACTGCCATTCTTTACAAAGGTCGTGTCATTAATGCTCTGAAAAATAAACTACAAACAGGTCTGGACGCTTTAACGGAATATTTTACAAGCTGGAAAATTGTGATCAATGCAGCAAAAACTCAGGTCATCTTGTTTCCACATTCAAGATCTCCAAAACTTGTTCCATCAGACGAATGCAGAATACGATTCGGTGATGAGGTCATTCAATGGTCCGATGAAGTTATCTATCTAGGACTCACCTTTGACAGACATCTGATATTCAGGTCACATGTTGACAAAATCGTGCAAAAATGCAGCATACTCATTAGGTCTCTGTATCCGCTGATTTGTAGAACATCTAAACTATGCCTGAAGAATCAGATGGCTGTCTATAAACAAATCATCTACCCCGCAATTGAATACGCAATCCCTGTTTGGCGGGGCTGTGCACGAACACACAAACTTAGGCTTCAGCGCATTCAAAGTAAGATCTTAAAGATGATTCTAAATCTACCCCCTTGGACAAGAACTAGTGAAGTACATGAGATGGCCTCACTGGATATACTAGAACAAAAATTCGAACAATACTGCACGAAATTTGAAGAGAGGTGCTCAATCTCTGAAATACAAATAATTCAAAATTTGTACGTATTAGTTTAAGGATAGTTATAAGTAGGTAGACATTTTATAAATAATTAAAATAAATATTATGATTAAACATTAGTATGTAAAACAAGAGTAACTAAAACACCTAATATTAATAACGAATCGTATGAACAACAAAGATGAAAGGCCAAAGGGTCAAAACACTTGTACTGTAAAATGTTGATGTAATACACAAAAATAAGATTAATAAACAGATATTTATGCGATGATGATGATGAGAAATAGCGTCATTTAAGTTAAAGCAGCTACTCTGTACGTACGAGACACCGTCAGAACGATGGCTCCGAAAACAGGTAGAAAAGCAGATTTGTACCGTCACTAACACATTCAATTACGAACGGCAATGCGAAAGCGAAAGTGATGATGTTGAACACATCTTTATACTAGTATGGGGTCGTGTGAAAATATGCCATGCGAAACAGGGTTGCCATATATACAGGTTAATCTGTATTATTATTATTACTATCATTATTATTATTAGAATCACTCTTGCATACCGAAGATCGTAGATACATTTCAGACCAGGCCATTGCAATTGTCTCGTACTGAAATTTCGAGAAGAATCAGATATCTTCGAACATAGCTTCAATAAAAATAAACTACAAATTTGTCGTACCTAGCTTCCTATATTATCAAATTAAAAAGAAATTGTTTCAAGTTTGGAATATATAGTTGTAGAATAGTAGCTGTTTAATGTAACTAATCTGTACTTTAATGTAGGTGTATCGCTTCAAATTCTATTAGGGGCTGTCCATAAAAGACGTCACGCCGCAAGGGGGAGGAAGGTGTTTCCTAAAACGTGACCTTTTGTGACAGGGGGGAGGGGGGGAGGTTTTCGGAATGTGACGTCCAATATTTTCAATGAGCGCATTTTTGAAATACCTAATTATATTACTGCTTTGCCCTATTTCCTGAAAAAATCTCCACAATAAACGTTTACATTCTATAGGAAAACGTGTATTTGTAGATATAAAAGCTTTTTCTTGTAAATTCGGAAATGAGTGATGCAGGAAATCATTTCTGTTGTGATCAGCAAAAGTGCACGGAGGAGCGAGTAAATTAGCGAAATTTATAAATTTTGCCTAATATGAGTAAAAAGGAAAAAGATGCCTTCAAACAGTTTAACTTAAGATGTGCACTGACAATTTTTTCAGTAATTTGATTTTCTAGCAATGATAATAGTATATCATAATAATTTCTCTTATCTGATTCTGATGCAGTTTATTCAATTATAGTTAATTTGAAAAAGGGCGGGAGATCAACGATTTCAGACGTAGAACATGTCATGTCTTATCTTGATCATATATGATTTTACTCCACCAACATAAAAGCTTATCGAATCATCCAATGATTGAACTTTCACTGATCAACTAATAATGAAAAGATTCTCCGGCAAAGATCTCGTTTTGATGAGGTTTTGGTCTTTATTTTCTCAGCCCTGTAAGCTACACTACGGAAATATTATTCTTTACCTAAAACAATATATCTGTGTACCCCTAGGAGGAATAAAACAGATGATTTAAATGTTTAATCCATTCCAACCAAATGCTTTTGTTAATTTATATAATTGATATTAATAAAATAATTCCGATGATTTTGTAGTTTTAGGGATATTTTTTAATCTAATGACAGCATGCAATAAATCGATTTTTCCCTCATATTTTTATGGATTGTCATACATATTGAGAATTTATTGAGATGAATTTTATTTATTTTGAATTCGTGACACGTGACATAGGGGGGAAGGGGGGTCTTTACTTCTGTGACAATTTGTGACAAAGGGGGGATGGGGAGTCAAAAATCGTCAAAAAAAGCGTGACGTCTTTTATGGACAGCCCCTTAGTGAAAAAGAGGAAAGCTTGCACAATTCATACAATCAATCAACTAACTGATATTCGGAAAAGTGACTCCCATCACGTGTCAGTTTTTTCGTATTCACGACATCCAGTTATGTCTCTGACATTACTCACCCGCCTTTTTTATTATTATGATAATATTGTTATATTTGATTACAATTTAACAATTTGATTTTTGTGAACTGTATGAGTTTGCTTTGTTTCTAGGTTTTCTATTGTTGCATTTGGGTGATCTATGCTTTTTACTATATAAGGACCTTTGTAAATTTTGTCTAATTTTGTTCTATTGTGATTTTCTAACATTACTTTATCATTTATTTGAATGGAAGAGGGTTTTGATTTATTTTCTTGATCTGAGTTTCGTTTAGTTTTGCTTTTATCTATAAGATCTTTTACTTTCAACGCTGCAGTTTTTAATTTGTTCTTAATTTCTGAATAGTATTCATCATAATTATATATCGGTTCTATGAATTCTGGGTTTTTCAATTCGTTTGGTACTGATGCTGTTTTCCTACAAATCAGTTCAAAAGGTGTGTATGGGAAGTCAGTGTGAGGAGTTGTGTTGTAGCAAAACGCGTAGTAAGGCAGCCAGTCATCCCAGTCACTATGTGATTCGTTGACGAACTGTCTTACGTACTCATTCAGACATCGATGATTTCTCTCTAGACTTCCGATAGTTTGTGGGTGATACGGTGTCGAAAATTTTTGAGTGAATTTGAGTAATTCGCTAATTTTGCGAAAAACTTCATTTTTATATTCGGTTCCCTGGTCTGTTCGTATAATAGATGGGGTTCCGTAAATTAGAATGCAGTGTTCGACAAAAGCTTTGGCTATTGTTTCTGCTTGTTTGTCTGGAATTGGTTTTACTATGATATATTTTGATAAATCGCATTGAATTGTTAATGCGTATCTATTTCCTGAATTTGATTTTGTAAATGGTTCTATTGTTTCCATAGATATTGAAGAAAATGATTTTTGTGGTGTTGGTGTTTGAATGAAATTTTCTGTTGTTCTAAAGGTATGTTTATTTTCTTTGCATTTTATACAATTATGGATGTAATCTGCAATGGATTTTTTCATATTTGGCCATATATAATGGCATTTAAGTTTTCGATAAAGTCTGTTAATTCCGACGTGTCCGCCAATTGCAGAGTCGTGATTTTCTTGGATAATTCTGTTAAATAGGTTTTTATCATCTATCTCGCGTTGCGATTGATAGAGTATGATTTGAAGTGATTTCAGATGTTTATTACATGCTGTCTTAAAATTATTAATACTAATAAAATTGAAAATTGTATTCGAAAGCGCTAGAGCAATTTTTCCAATATTCAATTTATTAGTTTTTTCTTCAATAATATTTAAAATTCTCTCGAGAGATTCATTCATTTTTGTGAATATACATCGGGTAAATGACGCTTGAGTCAAATCCTTTTTGTAATTTTTATTTTGAATTGAAATTTTAAGGCCATTTAAATTATTTGTCGACGATTTTTCAATGCTTAATTTTTGCATGTTGTGTACTTCATTTATATTGATTGATTCAAATACTTTAAGTTGATCAGGCTCAGTATATAACGAATCATTAAGGTTTTTCTCTTTCTGAATAATATTGTTACGGAATCCATGATCGTGTAGCATTTTTAAACCTAGATTGGAGTTATCTAGAGAAGCCGCCATGAAACTCAGTAAGTTGAATTGAGAAGAGAGAGAGAGAATAAAAAAAAGAAGATGGAGTTATGTTGAATTCTAACTAAACGCGTTTTATTTCGCTCCGCACAAAATTCACAAGTTACTGCAAAATTTGCTCGGTCTAAGATTGTGTTCTTCCCGTGTTACGGTAACCGATATTCGGCGCGAACGATTCATACCAAAAATCGTTACATTGGTGTCAGAAGTGGGGTGATAAATCCCTTTAATAACAGATTTTTGGTTATGTTGTCGCCACCGCATGACTTGCTGACCGGGAACTCGCTTCACGAGGATGTCCAAAGTTCAAGATTGTTAGCCGGTGTCAGGGAAATGTTCGTCGAACTTCGAAGAAATGAGGAAGATGATCGCCGAGACCTGATGGAGCAATTTGAAATTCTGAATGGTACAGTAACTTCATATGTTAAAGATTTTCAAACAGAAGTGACTGGTCAACTAAAAGGTTACGGAGAGGAATTGAACCGCCTTAAAAATCAAGTAAACGCATTAACAGCAATAAAAGATTTTAGTGCAGCATTGAATGCATTACAACTGAGCGGAGCTCCATTAACTCAAAGTTCCCCTTGTTAAACCGGTCAAAGTCTTGGCATTACATTCCTTTTGTGGAATTTGGCCTTTCTGTTTCAACAGACTTCGCAGCCGATTCTTAGTGTACAGAATCATTGCATGGCTAGTACTATGGATTCTACTGACACTAAGAATCCTTCCAGGTCGGGGCTCGAACATATGACAACTGGCTTGTAAGACCAGCGTCCTATGCATTGAACCGCCAACCCGGGACAATTAACCGGTGTTCAGCGTGATTCTGTGATTATCAGCTACCTCGAATATCACTGTTCAAAGGTCCGATCAATCGGTAGTATCCGTCGACAATTAGCAGAATAACATCTCCATTGCATCGAATTCACATGAACAAGTATTAAATCGAGCTACGCACACTTCTCGTGTAAAAATCACGCCAGACACATTCGATGGCAGTAGACAGTGGTCGGATTACATTCTTTCATTCGAAATCTGTGCTGATATAAATTAGTGGAGTGACGATTTACGTGCGAAATATTTAGCAGCGATGTTACGAGGTCCGGCGTTAGAAGTGCTTCGGAATTTGAGTTCTGAAAATCGGTTGTGTTATGAGATACTAAAAAATTCTCTCAATCAGCGTTTCGGCGACGAACTACGAAGAGGATTGCACCATGCGCAACTTCGAGCCAGACAACAACAGCGCAGCGAGGGCCTTATTGATTTTTCAGACGATATAAAAAAGCTGGTTTCGTCTGTTTACTACAACTGCCCTAGCGAAGTGCGAGACATTATTGCCTTTAATCATTATATCGACGACCTGCAAGATCCAGCAACAGCTACTACTATGGAAAGCGAGGGATCTGTCTTATACGACACTTCCGAGGACGAAGCGATCACTTACGAAGTGAAGGAAAATGGAAATACAGTAGGAACGCAAACGAACGTGTATCGCAAAAAGAAGAGAAATTCTAGGCGACCTTCGGGAAACGATCGGACGCCAGTCTAGAGGAGCAAAGACTGGTAGAGATAAATGCTCCACACAACGTTTATTACATGCACACACTCACGCGTCATCAAGGTAGTTATATTGCTAAAATAGAGGTGAACGATTCTCCATACGAGGCTATCATCGATTGCGGTGCTGCTCGAACACTAATCAGTTACAAATTCTGGAGAAGAAGACTCCCGCTTCCATCGAGTGATTGCGGTAAAAAGTTCATTAGGACTGTTTCTGGGCAACTGATTCCCGTGCTTTCGGAAATAAGGGTTGGATTTAAGTTTGGAGATCTCAAAATTCATCATACTGCCTGGGTGGTGGATTTACCGGAAGACTGCATAATCGGAAGCGCCTTTCTTACAGCAAACGGGTGCGTTATGGACTTTGCCAAAGGAGATTTGCACTTTTCTGACTGTCTTTCTGTTTCTTTGCTGAAACACAGTGCGTGTGAGGAAGGAACGCCAGTTTTTCTTTCTGCCAATATCGATATTCCAGCTCTTAGCGAAGTATTAGTGACTGCCACTTGCACAGCTAACACCAATACTGTTTTGTTGCTTGAAGGTAACCTTGAAAGTGACGTTGTCATTGTTGCGAGAACTGTATCCAACTCAAACCAAAATCGAGTACCCGTTAGAATGTTCAATACTTCGGGGTCGCCTGTATTGTTAGTAGCTGGTACGAACGTGGGATCCTGTCAATCGGTTGTTGTTGTGGATAATTCAGCTAACACGGACCAACGCAGTGATGATAACTCGTATACGGTGCCGGAACATTTGCAAACGCTGTTTATTGTTGCATCGAAGGGTCTAAATAGTAATCAAAAACATACGCTTGTTCATTTACTTCGGAGTTACCAAGACATTTTTAGTTCTGGTCCTGGAGACACCGGGAAAACAAAACTGATAAAACATTGCATCAATACTGGAACAAATCGACTGTTTAAAATTCCGCCACGGAAAATTCCACTAGCGAAACGCGACGAAGTTGATGATTTGCTCAAGGAAATGGAGGTACAAGGTGTTATTAAGAGTTCACAGAGTCCATGGTGCTCGCCAGTAGTTCTCGTGAAGAATAAGGATGGAAGTACAAGGTTTCGCGTTGATTATCGTAAATTGAATGACTTAACCACTAAAGATTCTTATCCTCTTCCTAGAATTGATTTAACGCTCGACGCTTTAAACGGATCTCGGTGGTTCTCAACCCTCGACTTACAGAGCGGATTTTGGCAAGTCCCATTGGATGAAGCAGATCAAAACAAGACGGCTTTTTCTACTGGTAAAGATTTGTGGAACTTCACAGTTATGCCTTTTGGGCTATGTAATAGCCCTACAACATTTGAGCGTTTGATGGACATGACACTAAAAGGACTCCCGTGGACACTTTGTTTGTCACTATTATCACTTTGTTTGGTTTATATGGACGATGTGATTGTGCATTCTAAAGACTTCAACGACCACCTAATTAACTTTGCGGCTGTATTTGATAGGCTACGAGATGCCAACCTTAAACTGAAGCCTAAGAAATGTGTACTGCTGGAGCACCAAGTGTCATTTCTTGGTCATATGGTTTCTTCGCAAGGAGTGCATACCGATCCGAAAAAAATAAAAGCAATATCTCAATGGCCTCGTCCTAAAGATAAATCGGAACTCAGAAGTTTCATCGGAATATGTGCTTATTATAGAAAATTGGTCAGAGATTTCTCTGCAATCGCCAAACCGTTGCATCAACTAACCGAAACACGCACTTAGTACGAATGGACCATTGAATGTGAGGAATCTTTTTCAAAATTAAAAACTTTGTTGACCTCTGCACCGATATTAGCATTTCCAGATATTCAATCTTCATTTATATTGGATACTGATGCGAGTCAGAATGGAATCGGAGCTGTATTATCACAAGTGCAGAACGGGGAGGAGAAAGTTATTGCATACTACAGCAAATGCTTTTCGAAGGCTGAAAGAAACTATTGCGTTACTCGGAAAGAACTTCTTGCCATGGTTAAGTCGGTAGCCCATTTTCATCATTATTTGTACGGTCGGCAATTTCTTCTTCGCACTGATCACGCCGCCTTACAACCATTGTGCAGTTTCAGAAGTCTCGAAGGGCAGTTAGCTCGCTGGGTCGAACGTCTTTCTCAATACGATTACCGCTGCGAACATCGACCAGGTTTAAAACACCAGAATGCCGATTCACTATCAAGAAGGCCTTGCTATCATTCAGGATGTAGACACTGCGAGAAATTTGATGCTATGGAGTCAAAGCGAGCTGATGAAATCGTTAAAGATTGTAAAAGAGTAACTCGTCAACAGAGCGATATGGAATCAGCACAGTCAAAGGATCTAGATCTTCGCGCTGTCTTTGAATGGATCAAGAGTGGCAGTCGTCCAGATACCACACTGCTTTCACATTATACACCGACGTGTCAGGCGTATTGGAAAATTTTCAAAGACCTGAAAATCGTTAATGGCGTATTGTACAGAAAATTCTACTCAGTAAGTGGGCACACGCTGCAAATGCTTTTGCCCAGATCGCTAGTTCCCGATATTTTGAACAGTGTCCACAATGGGCTCACAGGTGGTCATTATGGGATCGCAAAAACAACGTCAAAAGTAAAAGAGCGGTTTTATTGGCCAGGTTTATCGAGAGATGTTAAGATCTGGTGCCTGAAAAGTGTGGTGTGTACTGCTCGAAAGGATCCAAATCGGCGTCTTAGAGGTAACCTAGAAACGTCAATTGTGAGCGAACCATTCGAAAGGTTAGGAATCGATATTCTGGGTCCATTACCGATAACCTCTAGGGGAAATAGATGGATTTTGGTGATATGTGACTATTTCACAAAATGGCCGTAGGCCGTGGTGCTTCCCACTCAAACTGCTGATGTTGTGGCGGAAGCACTACTTTCTGTGTTAGTATTTAGATTTGGTGTACCGAGGCGAATTCACTGTGATCAATGAAGAAATTTCGAATCAGAGGTATTCAAAGGACTACTTAAAATTCTCGGTGTGGAAAAGACTCGGACTACTCCATTACATCCTCAATCCGACGGTCTCGTCGGAAGAATGAATCGAACCTTGCTGGACTATCTAGCGAAATTTGTCGACAAAGATCAGCAAAATTGTGATAACATTTTACCGTTGGCCTTGATGAGTTATAGAGCGTCTATTCACAACAGCACAAAATTTACTCTAGCGCTACTTACGATAGGGAGAGAAATCCGACTCCCTATTGTTTTGTGGCGCCCACAAGTTCCTTCAGATGTAAATTTAACGCTTCCTTCATACTTGCAACAGAAACTTGACTTTATGCGGGACATACAAACGGTGGCAAGGAACAACTTGAAACTATCTGCCGAAAGCATGAAGGTGCACTACGACGAACGCGCTAATCCGATCAGTTTCAATATCGGTCAACAAGTGTGGGTTTATAATCCTATACGGAAGGTTGGAAAATCTCCAAAACTTCAATGCGATTGGGATGGTCCGTACAGTGTGCAACGGAAACTGAGTGACCTGATCTACGAAATTCGTCGTGATAACTGTCGCAGCAAGGTTGTTCACTTGGATCGCCTGGCACCTTACGAGTCACATGATTAGGGACTTGTCGGGACGATCAAGTCTTCAGAGGGGAGCTGTGTTACGGAATCCATGATTGTGTAGCGTTTTTAAACCTAGATTGGAGTTATCTAGAGAAGCCGCCATGAAACTCAGTAAGTTGAATTGAGAAGAGAGAGAGAGAGAGAGAGAGAGAGAATAAAAAAAGAAGATGGAGTTATGTTGAATTCTAACTAAACGCGTTTTATTTCGCTCCGCACAAAATTCACAAGTTACTGCAAAATTTGCTCGGTTTAAGATTGTGTTCTTCCCGTGTTACGGTAACCGATATTCGGCGCGAACGATTCATACCAAAAATCGTTACAATATTTTCGTCATTTTGTTTCCTTTTGTCGGCTCTAGTTTGAACCTTTGAAATAGACATATTACATAACATATCTGTGTTTATTTTAATCCTAGAGAGCGCGTCCGCTCCTACATTTAATTTACCTTGTACGTATTCTACTTCGAAGTCAAATTCTTCGAGGTCTAAACGCATTCTTGTTAATTTTGAAGAAGGATTTTTCATCGAAAACAGATATACCAATGGACTGTGATCTGTTTTGACAAGAAACTTTCTTCCATATAAATAAGTGTGTGATGGCCCA
The DNA here is from genome assembly GCF_030247185.1 of Malaya genurostris. Classification (NCBI taxonomy): domain Eukaryota; kingdom Metazoa; phylum Arthropoda; class Insecta; order Diptera; family Culicidae; genus Malaya; species Malaya genurostris. The sequence goes on from NC_080571.1 coordinate 154,398,609, forward strand.
ATGAATTGCTGTCAGTTCCTGTTCAATAGTCGACTTATTTGATTCGCCTTTGGTGAACGATCTACTTGCGTATGCTATCGGCAAATTCAATGTTATCGTGCTTTTGGGCTAGAACTGCACCGCAGGCCATTTTGGAAGCATCTGTGATTACTATAAATTGCTTGTTGAAGTCGGGGAATTGTAAAATTGTTGGCGTTAGAAGTTTATTTTTAAGTGATTGAAAGGATTGTTCGCATTCAGGCGACCAATCAAATTTTGTATTTTTTCTAAGTAGTTTGTTTAGTGGGTTTGCTATTTTCGCAAAATTTTCTATGAAGCGACGATAGTAGTTACAAAATTCTACGAATCGTCTGACTTCATCTGCATTAGTAGGGGTAGGATAATTTTTTATTGCTGAGAATTTGGATGGATCTGGTAAAATACCTTTTTCCGAAATGTGATGACCCAAATATGACATCACTTCCAAAGAAATTACATTTTGTTGGGTTTAGTTTTAGGTTATATTTTCTGAGTTGTTGAAAAACAATTTCTAAATTTTTCAAATGGTGGTTGATTGAACAGCCCACCACAATAATGTCATCAATGTACAAGAACGCACACTCTGGTGGTAAACCGCTCAGAGCGATTGTCATCATACGTTGGAAGCTGTTAGGCGAAATGTTTTGTCCAAAATCTATTAAATTCGTAGTGGCCTGTTGAACTCGAAAACGCTGTGTATTTGTTTTGAGTTTTTTTGTAATTCAATCTGATGAAAGCCTGACATCAGGTCGAGTGTCGTAAAATACTTTGCTCGACCTAGATTATCAAGTATTTCATCGATTCTTGGTAAGGGAAATTTATCTGCAATAATTTTTTTGTTTAATTGGGGAAAATCAATGACTAATCGCCATTTTTTGTCTTTAGTGTTTGATTTTTTCGGTACTAGTAAAAGAGGTGAATTATACGGAGATACGGAAGGTTGAATAATACCTTCATCAAGCATTTTGTCGATTTGGTTTTTTAATTCTTTTTTGTGAACTTCAGGTGTTCGATAGTTTTTTATGTAAACTGGTGATTTATTTTCTAAATTAATTTCCTGTTTGTAGAAATTGTTTGCACTTAATGGATCATCCATGAGTGCGAAAATGTCATTGTATCTTTTGCATAGGTCTACCATTTTATCTCGAGCATTTATTGGTATATTTTTAATATCGATCTGATTTTGCAAATTTTGCAATCGTTGCTTAATTTTTTGTTTAGAATTTTGATTTTCGTTTCCGGCTGCTTCATAGTTGCTAGCTGGGATTACTTCAATTTTTTCTAGTAAGTCGTTTAGAGATATCTGTGCAAAACTATCACTAGTATTCATAATATTTACATATTGTGCACCAGGACTGATTAGAGCGTTTGAATAATTCACTCCTGGCTTTATTTCACCGGATAGGATAACGCTATCCTCAGTGATATTTCTTAATTTAATTTCCTTAATTATTTGGCATCGTGGAGGTATAATGAATTTTTCATTGAATTTATCTCTAATAGGTATTTCGAAAATTTCATTATTTATTTCGAAAGTAATTAGCCATGTTTTTAGGCATATGTTGCATTCGTAGTTTATTAGGAAATCTCTACCTAGGATTCCGTCTGTGAAAATAGGTAGCTTATCATTAACTATTTGGAATTTATGTGGTATTAAATTATTATTTAGTTTAATATTAGCATATGTGCTGCCTTCGGTTTCTATTTTACCTTCGGTAACACCTTTATAATTATAATTATAATGCAGTTCTCATTCATATGAATAAGTATGTTAGGTTTTAGTGCGCTTTCTTTTTATATAGAAAAGTCTGCACCTGTGTCTACAATTAATGTAACCGGTTTGTCGCAAACATCTAATTTTAGAATTACGAAGTTTGTATAATTTATATCGCAATTGTATATTTTCATTGCTGGTTTGCTTGGTTCATTGACCGAGCCTCGATGTGACCTACATTTTGGTTCACGTTTGTTCTGGTGATCTGATTCGTTTTGGTTGTTCCATCTGGCTGGCGGCCGGTATCTTGAGCATCCGATGTTGCCGCAGAAACGTTTTCCGCATACATTACATTTCTGTTTGGATTTGCGTTGCTAAAATATGTATTGGAGTTATTTCTCCAGTTGTTTTGGTATTGATGTTGGTTCTGTGAATAGAACCTCTGATTCGGAGCAAAAGGAAATTGTCCGTAACCGCACATTTGTTGGGGCATGTTATGCCACTGGTTAAAATTTGGTTGCATTTGACGACCTTGACTTTGATTTGCCTGATAAGGCATTTGCATTTGTTGGTTGTTTTGATTATTCCAAATACGCTGATTTGGAGAGCGTGGCTGAAAAGGGAAATTGAAAAACGGTATTTGTTGTTTAAATTGCCGCCCCTCGCGTTATTTCTTTGCTGAGTGGCGGTTTTGTTTGTTTGCATTTTTGTGAGCAATACTTTTTCTTCGCAGGCCGGGTTCACTTCCAGCACTTTATTTATTGCTGAAGCTAGGTCCGTGTATGTTCCTGCTCGTGTAATAATAGAAGTTTTTTCATTTTTTAGGCCCTCGTCATGTGTTTAATTGCTTCTTGGGTAGCCATTTCTTTTGCTACCTCGGCATGAATTTTTTTCGCTACGTACGCAGCTTCCAGCTGCGTAGCGAGAGTTTCGATTTCATTTGTAAAAGTAATTATGTCAGACTTTTGTTTGCATAATTTTAGTTTAGAGGCGGGTGCAACTGTTTTTAATTTGTCCACTATGGACTCGACGTTTTCGGGCTTGGCGGCAAATTCGTTTCGTGCTTTGCCTCTTAGTTTTGATAATATGATGCTGATAACTAATTGTTTGTTATCATTTGTGACTATTGTCTTAATAATATCCAGTGCATCAATGACACTGGTGAGGTTTGTTGGATTTCCATCAAATTCCGGCATTCAGTTCGTGCTCGCATCTCATCAGACGCAGTTGATAATTGCTTACGGTCGAGACGATAGAAACAAAGAAAATACAGTGTAGTTAACAATAGAGTGTACGAAATGGGCAAATACGATTTAACAAAGCCTGAAAGTTGGCCTACAAGGCCAAATTCAATTTGTATTGATTTCAAGCACTGCAAAGTTAGACCAGCAGCAACCGAAATTGAAATCTTGCTTAAGGAACGAATGCATCTAAACGTTAATGATGTAAGTGAGATTCAATTCAACAAGGCGTCTAACTGTGTGTACATTTTTTTTTGTTTCGATTATAGAGGTTTTAACCTTAAGGTCATTCGCCTCTTCAGGCCAGAAAAACTTTCTGACCCTATTGTGCGGGGTTGGGAATCGAACCCAGGTGGGCTGCGTGAAAGGCATCGACTTATCCATTACGCTAAACCCGTCCCCGTGTACATTATGTACATTATGTTCAAACGTGAAAAAGATGCAACTGCATTTGCTTCGGTTAATAATGGGATGCACAGTATTGATCATAACAATGTGGAATATAAAATCCCTGTGTACATGGTGGACAATGCCATAGAAGTACGCGTGCATGACCTTCCCCCGCAGACCAGCGATGGGTACGTTCGGAAGAGTATGTCGCAGTACGGTGAAGTTCTTTCCATCGAAAGGGAAGTATGGCGGAATTATTTTCCGGGTATCCGGAATGGCGTGCGAGTGGTACGTATGCAACTACGTAAAGCAATTCCATCTTACATTTCAAAACGCTGATTACGTATGAAAATCAACTGGTTACATGTCAGTTTTGTGAACAACCTGCACTCTACGGCAAACCTTGCACTAAAACTGCAAAAAAGACATCTTCAAATAAAAATAAGGACAACTGCCCAACAACGGAATCTAGTGAGCGCAGTACTCCTGTTGTACCATCAAACCCACCAGCAACTGCAATTAATGCACAACAAGGCGCGTTTACAGCAACTAACAACCAACCCAAGAATGTGAATTACAAGGAAAACGAAGAAAAAACGGAAACCAACAACGATACCACCGATGCGGGAATGGAGGACGAGACGAGCCACGAACAAAGTGCCCCTCACTTATCGCAAGATAAAAATGGAAGCTCCTCTCCCCCTAGAAAATGGGTGACAACGAGATCTAACGGTAAAAAAATTATTTTATCTAATAAAAACATGGCTCATTCGGCCACGTAAAGCTTGTACGCAAATTGGCCTGAATAAAAAAATTTTATAAAAAAAAATTCCGGCATTAAAGCCGTCACAGTTTTTATTGTATTTTCCTGATTAGTCATTTTGGTTTTTGCCTCACGATTTAGCTTAATTAATTTCTTTGTCGCCCGTTTAAATTTAGGCAATAACGACGGTTTGGCGTATGGGAGTTTAGTGTCTATGATATTGTAAATTTTTCCCGAGAGCAATTTTGCTTCTCGGTTGATTAAATTGAAAAGGTCTGAGTCTAGATTTTTTTCTAGTTCGGAAAGTTTTTCGTTAATTACGTTTTGAGCGAAGCTCGAATTTACATCATATAATATGGGTGTTTAGAATTTTTTTTTCAGAGGTTATATTGTGCAGGATCAAGGTAAATTCCTTTCCGTGCGAAATAAGCCTTGTTTTTTCGAGTTGCTTCTTTTTTGTCGAAGTACGGCCCCTGAGATACTTCTACTTTAACTATTTCGGTTTTCTCAGGCAGTTCAGGAAAAATTTTAATTTCTAAAGTTAATGTGTGATTTTCTGCTTCTCAAAGGCTTTTATGTTTTCCTTGGTTTTAAAAATTTTTGCCGCTTGCCGGTCGATTTCATTAAAATATTCGGCGGCTGCCTCTATCTCTTTAAAAAAAATCTTTTTCATCCTCCATTTTTAACTGTGTACTTTCAAGATTTGTTTAAAATATTTTTTTTTACTATTGTACTCTATAGATATATAAATAAATAAAAATCAAAATCAGTACTTGATTTAAGCCTGATTGGCGATGATCCTTCTTGTTGTCCGCTCGGCAGTCCTCTCCGTGTATATGCGGTGTAGCTTGGTGATGAATCTTCCAGCTGTGTAGATCATCAGGCAGGCTGCTATGATGATTCCTGTCCAGGTTAGGGCGTCGTTTCCAAGCTGGACGTACGTGGTGTTGGTATCGGTCTAGTCGAGCCAGCCCATTCCGAATTCACTATTCTTGTTTTTATAACGTTAAATACTTTCTTGGAACCATTTTATGTTGATTTTTTTATTATTTTCGTTCTTTAACACTCTAAATTTTTCACGATGTACATGTTTCACTAGCTTGAGCTTCTGGCAAGTCTTCCGTCCATACTGGTCCGTTTTTCACTTGTAATTTTTAAAGTTTAAAGTCCGTACTGGTTGTTTTTCACTTGTACTTTTTAAAGTTCAAATTGTGCTAAGTCCTTTTTAGCACTGGACTTAGCATTTTTCCACTTACTTTTTTCAGTTCGTATTGCGCTAAGTCTTCAATACTGGACTTAGCATTTTTTCCACTTGTTTTTTTTTTATTTTTAATTACGCTTAGTCCTTTTTAACACTGGACTTTTTCCCACTTGCACTTTTTACTGTTCTAATTGCGCTAAGTCCTTTTTAACACTTGATTTAGCATTTTTCTTTTTCTTCTTCACTTGTCGACTATTTTTGTGCTAAGTCCCTTCTTAACTGGGACTTAGTTTGTCGCGCGGTTAACATTGTCACGGTCGCCATGTGGCAGGTTCTTTCTTTAAAGAAGAAGTCTGGTTCCCGTCTTGGTTACCGAATGAATGTGTCTTTATTTTCCGCATTTTGGTTTTTATAAAATGTACAAATTTTCTCTGTGTACGTGTAGGTTTGACAATAAGTCTTCAGACTTGACAATTACATATATGGAAAAGGTTTGAGTAATGATTATGTGGAGAAGGCTAATGTTTAATAAACATCGCTCGACCCGCAGCGATGGCAAGAACAATTGAAGTTACATATTTCTTTTCCTTCGCGCGAGTTGGAAAATCCACGCATGGTTTAAAGTGTTTATATTCATTGCGTTACTTTGCTTGTGCGCTGTAAGCAGTTCAAGTGTTTAAGATAGGATGACTGTTTTTGGTACCGAGCATAATTTCGGTCATATCGGTCCAACTCATAAAATATTCAAAGTTTATGATTTGTAAAGTGCCGATGCATCAAATCATAAGACTGTATGTGCTACGATGTATGGGTGATTTCCGTACAAAGTATTCTCAAGAAGACGTTTACAATGTAACTACATTGTATCGAAATGGAATGAAATGTAATATTGCAATTGTTCTGAATGTTTAAGGTGGATGACGTGATGGTTTTGTAATTCCGCCACAAATGCAAGGATATTGAAGTAATAAAATTGAATAGCTTTTAGCGTCTTGAACTCCAACATCGTTGGCATTAATGCTGAAAAGACTCCGAAACACCTTTCTCAACACGAACAACAACGCATTACGCGATTCGGATAATAAAATACCAAATGGATCCCCTCACAGTCTTAACTTTGTTTATATACGTACAACTTAGGCATGGTCGCAAGAAATATCTGCTAGGTTTTAAACTTCATGCAGGCGTCTTAAACATAGCGTTTAACCCGAATAAAAATATATCTGTTGATCAAACGTTCCCCGACTAATTGACGGAGTTTAGTCTAGCCCTATTTTTAGCAAGGCATTGTAAATAAATTTCTGAATTTCATCCGGATCCGACTTCCGATTCCGCAGTTATCGAGTAAAGTGTGTTGAATATTGTATATCTTCACCTTACCGGCGAAATAAAAACCGTAAAAAATTTCCTAAACTGGTCTCAAAACTACACAAATCGATAGCCATTATCAGTAGGCAACTATACAAAACAGTTCCGGGAACACCGGAAACAGTTGACAAATATTCCAAAATGGATCTCTTATCTCAGCGATCGTTTGACCGATTTCCACAAACTTAAATTCAAATGAAAACTCTCACGGTCCTATACGGAATTCCTGAATCCGACTTCCGGATCCGACTTCCTGCTCCGCAGTTATAGGGTAAAATGTGCTAAATATTGTACACAGTCACTTAAACCGGCGAAACAAAACACGCAAAAATTTGGTTAAACTGGTTTAAAAGGCGAAGACACTGCTGTGGGTTACAAGGGACAACGACAAACTTGTCCACAGGGTCCGGCACTCGAAGTGTAACCAATTAAAAAGGCCATAAATTCAGTTTGGTAAATTACTTTTACTTAATTCAAAGTACAAAATGTGTAAAAATAATACAAAATTCAGAATCAATTCACTTTTGCTCGATATGACCACCTTTTACCTTGACTTGATGACTTGAGAGAGCGAAGGAGTTGCTTCGTTTGGCCGAATGTGACTTGCAGGTATTTTGGCCCACTCGCGGACAATAACTTTTTTCAGCGCCTCGAGACTGGTGTATCTCCAGAATGGCCCAAAGAGAATAATCCATTGGATTCGCATCTGGTGAATTCGATAGCCATTGTGTGGACGTGATAAAGTTCGGAACGTTGTTTTTCAGCCATTCTTGGTTCACAGTAGTTCAGTAGTAATAAACAATAACATCTCTTCGAAGCAGGTCGTTTCAAAACAAGGGTCGGGGTCGAAGCCCCTCCCAGACAACTCGAACATCGAACTAACATATCGAAACCTCAACTTTTGTCATGGGCTTGACCAGCAAAAGACAATTATGGCTCCCCCCGGTGCCATAAACCAACTTACTACTCAAGTAGACGTGACATCACCAGCTCCTAATAAAAATGATGGAAACGAAACAGACTACTCACAAAAATCGTCGGGATCGGCCTGCCGACGCTCACGCAGACAACCGCCAGGAAAGAGAATGCGTCAAGCCGATGAAGTCCTTTCTACGAACGAACACGAACGAGTCCAGCTAGCTGATGAGGATATACCATCTTCGATTTCGTGAGCTGTAATATCGCATCCATCAACATCAACACGATCACCAACACAACCAAATTGAACGCTCTTCACACGTTTATCCGCACCATGGAACTTGACATCGTGTTTTTACAGGAGATTGAAAATGAACAATTGACCTTACCCGGTTACAACGTGGTGTGCAACGTTGATCACGCAAGAAGGGGAACAGCGATTGAATTGAAGGAATATATCAAATTCTCGCATGTAGAGCAGAGCCTGGACGGAAGATTAGTGGCCTTACGCGTACAGGACATAGCTATGTGCAATGTGTATGCCCCATCTGGTAGTGCCCGTCCCGCAGAGCGAGAGCAATTCTTTAACACAACGCTAGATTATTATCTCCGTCATCGCACTGCCCACACTATTCTCGGGGGTGATTTCAACTGTGTGACAAGATTAGCTGATGCCACTGGCAACAACCCTAGTCCCACTTTACAAGCCATCATTTGCATCCTCGAGATACTTGGCAAAACACCTCCGCCCGCACGAGATCGGGTACACATACATCACGTCAAACTCTTCTGCCCGATTAGACCGTATATATGTCAGCACAAGCCTTCAAAATCAGCTGAGAACAACAGATGTCCATGTATGTTGTTTCTCAGATCACAAGGCAGTTACGCTCAGAATCTGCCTCCCTCTTCGCGACAAACCTCATGGCCGAGGATACTGTCACTCCACCCCCACCTCCTAACCACCGAAACATCGACGAGTTTCAGCTACGGTGGCAATACTGGACTCGTCAGCGTCGCAACTTTTCGTCTTGGATGGAATGGTGACTGTCGTACGCCAAGCCTAAAATCAAATAGTTTTACAAATGGAAATCAAAAATTGCCTTTGACAGTTTCTACAGAGAACACCAGCGTCTCTACGGATCATTAGGGCAGGCAGTCGACAACTATCATAACAACCGCACTAGGCTCATAACGATCAATCGACTGAAAGCGGAGATGCTTTTGCATCAAAGACGGTTTACTGAGATGTTTGCACGTAGCAATGAAACATACATAGCAGGAGAACCAATTTCTACCTACCAGCTGGGAGAACGAATAAGACGAAAAACTGTTATTGAACGAATTCGAAATGATAGTGACGAAATAATAGAAAACGCAGCAACGATCCAAGATTACATGTTGCAATACTTCTCTGAGTTGTACGCACGTAACCAAATGGAGGACGAAGAAAACAACAGTAGTTTTCATTGCGACAGAGTGATACCTGAGCAGGATGTACCAAACGCAGCTAGCATGGATGAAATCACGACATCGGATATCTTGAATGCAATTCGCACTAGTGCATCCAGAAAATCACCTGGCCCAGATGGTATACCGAAGGAATTTTACTTACGAACCTTCGATATTATACATCGTGAACTAAACCTAGTGTTGAATGAGGCTATCAACTCAAACTTTCCAACACAGTTCGATGATGGAGTTATTGTTTTGGTGAAGAAACGCGGAGCAGGAGACACTGCACGCGCGTACAAGCCCATAAGCCTAATCAACTACGATTACAAAATTCTCGCTCGGATTTTGAAACAGCGCCTCGAACGGATTCTTCAATCTCATACTGTGTTATCAAAATCGCAGAAATGTGCTAACTCCCTAAGAAATATCTTTCAGGCCACACTGGCTTTGAAGGATAGAATTGCACACCTAATAGCCAGCAAACGAAGAGGCAAGTTGGTATCGTTTGATCTCGATCACGCATTCGATAGAGTGGATCACGATTTTTTGTTTCGCACCATGCATTCATTGGGTTTCAACACAGCTCTGGTTGAGTTACTCAGTCGTATAGCTACAGCATCTTCATCAAGATTATTATTGAACGGACACCTCTCCTCCCCATTCCCCATCCAGCGATCGGTGAGGCAGGGCGACCCTCTATCGATGCTATTGTTCACCATACAACTAAATCCTCTACTGCGAAGGCTAGAACAAGTGTGAGGAACCGACATGATCGTCGCATATGCAGATGATAGTACTATCTTTGTTAGCAGCGCGGACCAATTGGATGAAATGCGGGCTCTATTCAGGCGATTTGAGTGTGTGGCAGGAACCCGTTTAAGTGAAGAAAAAACAATAGTGATTGACGTAGGTGATACGTCAAATCCAATAACACTACCATGGATTCGCACGGAAAATTGTGTCAAAGTACTTGTGTAACATTCTATAACTCTCTGCGACAAATGGTGTCGCTTAACTGGGATATCAAATTTTGCTCGGCTGATATGGATGCACTCCCTGCGCAGCTTAGCCATGCATCAAAAGGTAATATTACTGAAAACATTCATTTCATTAAAAACGTGGTACATAGCTTCAAATATTATTCCAACTACTGCACACGTGGCTAAGTTGACTGCTACCATGCGTTCGTATCTTTTCCGTGGCGCATGTGCGACAGTACCGATGGAGCAATTAGCTCGCAGTATCGAACATGGTGGACTGAAACTGCAACTACCAGCGATTGAATGCAAGGCCTTGTTAATGAATCGTCATCTGCAAGAGCTTGAAACCATTCCGTTTTACTCCTATATCGACCAAAGCAATACTCTCAGAACAATTTCCCTCAGAAACTTTCCCTGTCTTAAAATAATTCTTGATCTCACCCAAATCCTTCCCTTCCAAATCCGCCTGCATCCCTCCACTGATCTAATTCATCGCCAGTTAATTGAACAAACTGTTCGCATCCGAATCGAAACTGCTAACCCTCATCATAACTGGAAACGTATATGGAGAAATGTTTCGTCCCGTGAACTACTACCTGTACAACGTAGCTCACTCTACATGTGGGTGAATCAAAAAGTGAAACACAGACGGTTACTGCACATCATGGGACGTGCGGATGGAGCTAACTGCACTCACTGCACCGAACCCATCGAAACAATACAGCACAAATTTTTCGGTTGCCGTAGAGTGAAGGATGCCTACGCACTACTACAACAATGGCTGGCAGTGGTGACAGGTGGACAACGAATCGTGGAAGATGAATTGATGAGGCCTGCACTTGAACGAATAAATAAAACAACGAGAACGAAGATACTTAAAATACTAAAGTGTTACATGACATTCATTGAAAACATTGTCGAGAGTAGGATAAATGTAGAAGTTTTGGATTTCAATTTTGAAGTTGAAGTTTGACCAAAGATTGACAACAAATTTTATTATAAATATTCAATATGACAAATAAAGGTATAGATTAAAAAATAATAAAAAAATCGGTTGTATATCATCTATTTCCAAACATGAATTTAGCTGGAAACAAGGGTGTGCAATCTATCTCCGTTCCCCTTGATTGTAAAATTCTGGTAACTCGAGCAAGATACATTGAAATATTTTTTAAATTTACTGGAATCTCTTGAAAACATGTATTAGTAGTTCTTGGGGTGACATATACTGGTTTACATTCTAAAATATGTGAAACTTCTTCTGCAACTACTGCCGGATTCAGTCTAGCTAAAGTTAATTTCGTCTCCATCATAGTCTAGTCTAATTTGCTCATTTCTGTCATCACTGAGTTCATTCTCTGACCAATGTAGCTTTCAACTAGCGTTATTTTTCAATTAAAATAAGTCATATTTTTCCCTGAATTTATCTTTTTTTTAAAAGGTGATCTATATTCCGTTACTTCTACAATTAGAATACGCGGATGATCTGTTTTAAAGGCATTGTATCCACACACTTTGGTGGGTTCCTTAGTTTTATTTGAAAATAAATGCGTTTGCGGATATGGTGCTATAGACCACTGGTGACAGGGATAATTTCAATGTGTCTATTACAGGTCTTTTTTCAAATAAAATTTTATTGGGCTCATTTGCTTTAGCTTAACGTGGCCGATATTCTGGTTGTTAGGGAAAGAGAAAGGGATGCCGTATTACGGGGCGGCATACTCCCCTAGAGTTAGTAAGGGGACATAGGGAGGGTGGGACCTACACCGTATTGAATTGAAATTTAAATACATCGTTTGTTTGTGGCATACATCTTTTAGACACACTTTGCGTTCGATGAATCTTCATGTTCTTCAGCTTGTAGCAATGAAGGGATTATTCTGGATTGGGATGCTTTGTTGGTGTGACGTTTTTAGGTAGCTTCCAGCAACTCAGACAGTTCAAGGCAGGTGCATGCTCCGAATCATCGTTTATACAGGCCATACTTTCAGGGCCATACTTTATACAGGCCATACTTTTCCCATAGTGTCAATGATCTCAAGAGTATACTGAATTGCAGCTAGCTCCGGACGTAAACTGAAGCTGGATCATTGAGTTTAAAGAAAGCGGTGAAGTTTTCATTGAATATACCGAAGCCAGTGTACCCATCGAGTTTTGATCCGTCAGTGTAGAACATCTTCTCACAGTCGACTGATCTAAATTTATTGTGAGCTGATTGTCATGGATTTCATGCACCGTTGTAGCTCACAGTACATATCTACCGACCAACATGGATTCGTTCCCAAGCGTTCAACAAATACAAATCTCGTTTGTTATACATCGCACATCATTTCTGAGATGGAGAAGGGTCATCAAACTGACTCTATCTATACCGATTTATCAGCTGCTTTCGACAAGATCAATCATGATATCGCTCTAGCGAAACTCAACAGTGTCCTGTATATCTGAGATTGCTTGAAACGAGAAAGAACAACATTATGTCAATGGAATAGCAACTAATGGATGAGAGGCATTCAGATATTTTGTATTTGAACATAGCCGGTTTGTCTTCTAATTATGTCGCATTGCGTCATCTTATAGAGGATAGACACCCTTCATTAGTTTTGCTCTCAGAAACACATATAGTTGATTCTGACGCTTTCGATCAGTTCAGTGTTCCGGGTTACACTGTTGCTTTTTGTTTGTCCCATTCCAGGCACACGGGTGGAGTTGCAATTTACGCCAGAGAATCAATTAAATTCAGCATTCGATCAAACGAAGCAGTTGGAAATAATTGGTTCTTGGGTATATCAGTTGAAAGAGGCATGCAGATGGGAAATTATGGAGTTGTTTACCACTCTCCAAGTTCAAGCGATCGCCATTTTCTGGAAATTCTAGAAAACTGGTGGGAGAATTTCGTTGATTTCGGTAAACTAAATATTATTACTGGAGATTTTAATATTGATTGGCTCAGTGATCAAGGTTCGACTCAATTGAAACAGTTAGCAGAATTCTTCAATTTGAAGCAAACTGTGAATGAATTTACAAGAATTTCGAGATACAGTAAAACATTGATAGATCACGTGTATTCCAATTTCGACGGTGTTTATTCAAATGTGGAATCCGATTGCAAGATTTCAGATCATGAAACAATTGTAATTTCCGTAACGAGTAGCTCTAGAAATGAGGAAGATACGGTGAAAATCAAGTGTTGGAAAAACTATTCAAAGCAAACTCTATCTCGACTGGTATCAAGAAGCTTGGGTTGTACACAGTTGACTGGAAATTTGGATCAGAGAGCATCTATTCTTACTGACATATTAAAAAAGTGTACTAATGAATTGGTAACTGAAAAGTATGTTAGTTTGAACAGCTCGAGTAGTTGGTACTCAATAGACCTCTTACGGTTAAAACGGGAGAGGGATAAACAGTACAAGAGATTCTGTAGAACTAACAATGATAGTCACTGGAGTAGATATACACAAGCACGAAATATTTATTCACGGGCCCTGAAGAAGACTAAATGTGAATACATACAGAGGAAGATCGATCAAAATCAACAAAACAGCAGAGAGTTATGGAAAATTCTCAAACAGTTGATCAAGCCTACACATAGTGCATCGAAAAGCATAACTTTTGATGGTATAGAAGAACACACAGAACAAATTATATCTGAAAAGTTCAACAGTTATTTCATAAATAGTGTTCAGCAGATCAATCAAAGTATTGAATTGGTAGGTGAACCTGTTGAAATAACACAGCCGATGAATAACTATTGTAGACTTGATGAATTTCAACCAATCACTTTTGAACAATTGAAAAATATTTGTTTTAATTTGGGAAAATCGACGGGTATTGACAATGTTAACTCAAAAGTGATACAGGATTGCTTTCATGTTATCGGACACGATCTACTGGATTTGGTAAATGAATCGTTGAACACGGGGCACGTGCCTAAGGTGTGGAAAGAATCTCTGGTGGTTCCTATCCCTAAGGTTACTGGAACGGATAAAGCCGAGGAGTACCGTTCCATTAACATGTTGCACACGCTGGAAAAAATTCTGGAACTTGTTGTTAAAGATCAGCTGATTAACTATTTGAACTCTAACAGTTTGCTAATACAGGAACAATCGGGATATCGTAAGGGTCACTCTTGTGAGACCGCTTTGAACCTAGTGTTGGCAAAATGGAAGGAGAAAATCGAAGCCAAAGAGAGTATTTTTGCTGTGTTCTTGGATCTGAAGAGAGCCTTTGAAACAATTTCAAGACCTTTATTGTTGCAGACATTACAGCGTTTTGGCATCGGGGGAATGGCACATGAATGGTTTGAAAACTATTTATGTGGTAGATCTCAAAAGACTGTTTTTAACGATGTAGTGTCTAGTTCCCTCGGTAATTCACTTGGTGTGCCTCAGGGAAGTGTGTTAGGTCCTATTCTATTTATTATGTATATTAATGATATGAAGCGAGTCTTACGTTTCTGTGATATAAATTTGTTTGCTGATGATACTGTTCTGTTCATTACGGCTAAAGATTTCAATGAAGCTGTTGCACATTTGAACGAGGATCTAAGTTCGCTGGTTCGATGGTTAAAATTTAAGCAACTGAAACTAAACGTCGCGAAAACTAAATATATGGTTATTTCTTCTGTTAGCACAGGTCATGACGCCAATTTGGAAATTGATGGTGAAACTATTGATCGCGTTAGAGAAATGAAGTATCTTGGAGTCATAATTGATGAAAAGTTAACATTCAAATCTCATATCAATAACGTCATCAAGAAGATTGCCAAAAAGTATGGTGTATTATGTCGTTTGAAAAATGACTTAACGACCCATAGTAAGATTCTTTTGTATAAAACAGTCATTTCACCACACATTGACTTTTGCCCATCCATTCTGTTTCTTGCTAATAACACACAAATCTTGAGATTACAGCGACTGCAAAATAAGATCATGCGATTAATTCTAAAATGTAGTAGATATACCTCCTCAGATTTTCTACTGAACGCATTACAATGGCTTTCAGTGAAACAGAGAATTTACTACTTAACCATGATATTCATTTTCAAAATCTTAAATGGTATGTTGCCTCGATATTTGTGTGATCGAATTGAAAGAGGAACTGATCTGCATAGGTACAATACTAGAAACGCATCTGATGCTAGAACACCAAGCTTTCTGTTAGCCAGATCGCAAAACTCATTATTGTACAAGGGAATAAGTTTTTTCAATTCGATGCCAAGAGAAATCAAACGCGCGACGGCATTGGTGGAGTTCAAAAAGTTATGTATTTCACACATAAAGTCCGCTTTGTAAGCAAATATTTAGTTAGTTAGTTCAAATTTTTTTAGATTTTTTATTTTTTTACGTATTATGAAGATTGTATTTTCTTTTTCTTTTTGTTTATATATATTATTGTGAGACGTATTAAGTTACTATGTTCGGTATGATGATGATGGATTTTTAGTTTGTTTGAGAGTTGAAAATAATGAGCAGTCTACAAACGTTTGAGCCTCGCGCGCGAGGCAGGTAGTGACTATTTGAAAAGCGAACAGGACTGGCCGAAGAGCCTTAGCATTCAGTGTGTTAAGTTTGCTCTTGACCTTGATCGCAAGGTTTGATTAATAATTTAAGGAATAGATTCGGGAAACTAATTGGGATCGACAGTTGTTGATGGAATTGGGCTTGGCTCTGCTCATCCGCAGTCTCGTTACTCCATCGTAGCTGATGTGTGTAGCGATGAACTGGTCCGGCGGGAAGGGCCAGGTGAATTACTGTCTGATACTGGTAAAGATATCGGGTTCGATTCCTGATGTGATCAAGGATCTTCCCGGGTTGGAAATTTTCTTGATTAACCCTGGATAGTAAATCCGAAATATTTGAATGTTATTTTGTGGTCAGTCGTTTTTTTGAAGAAGAATCAATACCTGCTAGATTAATCAGATCGTTTTCTTTTGTTTACTGGTTAAGATATGTGCAAAAATATTAATTATCATTTAGATAACTCGTTCTGCTCACACCTTTGTAGGGGTATGAGGTGGGACCATCATCATCATCATCATCATCAACCGCCTTGGATTCCATGGTAGATTTTTAGACTGGATAAAGTCCTATCTCGTTGACCGCAAAATGTCGGTAAAAATTGGTGACACTGTTTCTAATTCGTTTTCCATTACCTCTGGTGTGCCACAAGGTAGTCACCTTGGACCTCTTCTGTTCCTGCTTTACATCAACGACGTTAATCTTTCCCTGAAGTGCTTGAAGCTCTCGTATGCAGACGACTTTAAACTGTTTTTAAAAGTTGATAGCTAAGGCGATGCTAAATTTCTCCAACAACAACTTGATATTTTCGGTAATTGGTGTCAGGTCAACAGGAAGGTACTAAATGCTTCAAAGTGTTCTATCATAACGTTCAGTCGCAAAAGAAAACCGATCATTTTCAACTATTCGCTTCTTGGGACCGAGCAAAATAGAGTAAGCTGCATTAAAGATCTAGGAGTCCTACTTGATAGCAAATTAACTTATTGCGATCATATATCATATATCGTTTCTAATGCATCCAAACAACTCGGATTCATTTTCCGAATGACGAAATCATTCAGTAACATACACTGCTTGAAAGCATTATATATTGCCCTGGTTCGCTCTGTTCTCGAGTTTTCTGCAGTTGTGTGGTCACCTTATTACCATAACGGGGTACGACGCATTGAAGCTGTGCAGCATAAATTCGTCCGTTTTGCCTTACGTCAGCTGCCTTGGAGAGACCCCCATAACCTTCCCAGATACGAACTAAGATGTAATCTCATTGGACTTGAGTTGCTTAGTGATCGACGCAATGTTTCGGAAGCTATGTTTGTTACCGATTCAATTCTGGGAAACATCGACTGCTCCATCCTTCTCGGACAACTCGATATAAATATCAGACGTAGAACTCTCCGGAATAACCCTTTTCTTGTCCCCCAGTTTGCTAGAACGAATTATGCGAAGAACGAACCTGTATCAAGCATGATTCGTATATTTAATCGTTGTTATACTATTTTCGATTTTAATCTGTCTTGCACTACTCTCAGACGCTCATTTATAGTATTTTTCAAGAACTTGACCTAAGAATGACATTACTTATAATTCGTATATTTGTACTTAAGTTTGTGAGTTCTAAGTATATTATGTTAGTTTGTAAGTGTACCTTGTATTTTATTATAATTAATTAATGTATCATTTGGATGTAATTATCTGTTGGTACAAAAGATGAGGAGGTTTTATGCCTACTGGAGAGAGATTCTTAATAAGTATCGACTCCAGTGGGCTTTTCCCTGCTCCAAAATAAATAAATAAAATAAAAATAAAATTTTGGGATCACTTGAGGGCGTATGGGATCCGGAATTCCACGAATCTCTTCTTTCATGGATGTATCGAAAAATACAGTACGATTAGAAGTATCCAAGGGTTGAACACGGTTAGAAACAAACGAAGAAGGATTTATATACATGGCTCAGAATATAAATCCAAATCAAAATACAAGGACATAAAACGGGTTTGAGAATTAAGCTCGACAAGCCTTTCGAAGTTTTCAATCACCATTGGATTCAAGATGTCGCATCGGATGAGCAGACGATATGAGAGATCCCAGAACCGGTTTTTCAACGGTAAGACGCCCGCCAGCACTTCAAGACTCATTGTACGAGTCGTTTGCATGCACCCCAAGGCAATGCACAAACAACGATACTGAATTCTTTCCAGCTTAATGAAATGGGTGTTCGCAGCGGATCGGAAGCAGAAGCATCCATATTCCATAGCGGACAATATCGTTGTTTGGTACAACCTGATCAGGTCTCCTGGGTGGGCACCCCACCATGATCCGGTTATTGTGCGAAGGAAGTTAATTCTCTGCTGGCATTTTTGTTTCAGATACCTAATGTGACATCCCCAGGTGCCTTTGGAGTCGAACCAGACCCCGAGATATTTGAATGTGAAGACCTGAGCTATGGTTTCACCCCTTAGTTGAAGCTGTAATTGGGCTAGTTCTCGCTTCCTCGAAAATACGACCAGCCCCGTAGAGAATTCGATACCCAGTTGAAAAGCCCATGTTGATAAGTTGGCAAGAGTATCTTGTAACGGCCCTTGCAGATCGCCCGCTTTGGGTCCTATAATGGACACAACGCTGTCGTCGGCAAGTTGTCTTAGCGTTCAAGATGTGTTGATACATTTATCGATGTCGTTTACGTAAAAATTATATAGGAGGGGGCTTAAGTATTACAGGTCTTATTTACTATCCCTTCATATATAACTTTAAATTCCGTTTCTTCACAGGCTCATTTGGTTCATATCGATATTCCACGTTAAATATCTCTCGTCTGCATCTAAACATTTACCTCTCATATACGGACATTTCAATTCATGTCTTAATAATATTTGATCATTTTCCTTGTCAATTGTTACAGTATAATCGTGAAACGAAATTTCGTATTCATAGTATACTAGTGCCTTTACTCATGTGTATTCTGGAGTTCGGTAAGTTCCACCATCACATGTACTACCAGTCACGCTTCCAACTAGAATTTCACCTCTAGTAGTGGAATTATGTTTTAATTCTCTTGTGGCACCGTTGTCAGTTAGTCTAACGGTATTCAATAAATGTGCCATTCTATAATCTTCCGACGAGAATTCCTTGACTATATACGCATATTCGCGCTCATAGTCTGAAGTTTGCGAGTGCATATCGCAATGTCGTATGATAGTTTGTCGTTAAGTTCTTTGCTGGTGGTAAACATGAAGCTGTACCAATTCTTTTATCAATCTTGGTTCATTTAAATACGCATTATGACCCAGCATTTTCATATTCATTACCAGGCTATCTAGTGCCGTGGCGAAATCAATTACACTGAAGCCTTTTTTATGCGAATTTACGTACCGCATAACTCTGAAAAAAACCGCATAACTGTGAAACTTCGCATAAAAAAAACGCATAACTCTGAAACTTCGCATAAAAAAAACCGCAGAAGGGAAACCGCATAACTCTGAAAATTCGCACAAAAAAACCGCATAACTCTGAAAATTCGCATAAAAAAACCGCATAACTCTGAAACTTCGCATAAAAAAAACCCGCATAACTCTGAAAATTCGCATAAAAAATTCGCGTAAAAACACCGCATAAAAAAAGACCTTAGTGTATTGATTTAGGTCATTTGATCCGTGAATTTCGAATCGCAGTTAATTCTTTTATTAATCCTGAGTAAAAAACCTCAGGATTCCCAAAATGGTCTTCTAACTTTTTCATGATCGCACCTACATTGCACTAATCGATTAGAAGAGAATTAACTGATTTCAATGCTTCTTCTTCTAGGTATTGCTGAAGCCTATTGAGATTCTCTAGGTCGGAAAATTTTCCCGCCTTCGTGGTTTCAAGGTGCTTTTGAAACGTGGCCACACTTTGTGTGAACCGTCAAAATATGGCAAGTCCATTGATGAATGCCTTACAAGGAATCTTGGTTCATATCGATATTCCACGTTAAATATCCTTCGTCTGCATCTAAACATTTACCTCTCATATTGCAATTCATGTCCTAATAATATTTGATCATTTTCCATGTCAATTGTTTCGTGGTTTCAAGGTAAATACTTTTGAAACGTGATACATAAGAAAGATTAGAAAATCCTCCTCGTCTCAAACCAACAGTATTGAATTCTGTTTATTTTTACAGATTATCAGACTGTCGCCCAACCTATTTCTTTTCATTTAGGGGTTAGCCAAATTTTGTGCTAGGGCACATAACCGTTTTCATTATTTTTACGTTTCGTCTTTGACTCATCAGTGCAAAGCAGTTCAAATTGAACTGCTTAGTGCTAAACTCGGCAGTTCAATTTGAACCGCTAAGCAGACGTAAAGTTTCTGCTACTTACAGAACACTTTTTGTTTTGCAACGAAGTGCAATGTCTTTTCTGACGTGCCGAACGAAAACGTGTTTTCGACTATTTCTGGCCGATGCAGGTATGGTCATTTAGGGGTTAGCCAAATTTTGTGCTAGGGCACATAACCGTTTTCATTATTTTGTCGTGAATACGACTTACTTTACTATGGGGCGCCTTTTCAAAATTTACCCTCTGAGAGAGTGATAAGTTTTTGATCGTGAATATCTTCTGTTGTATCTAATGAATCAACATAATTCTTGCAACATGCCATCGGAAATATGATCACAATTTTATGATAAAATTTTCAGTTGTGTGACATAATCTTAAATAGTTCAAAATTAAACTTTTCTTAAATGTTTGGTACAAACGAGTGTCAAAGAGGATAATTCATATGGCGCGTTTGCCTTTCTCGTATTTTGGAAGCTCATAGCTCAGTGATCTGTAGAAGGATTTATATAATCTAACTACCAATAGAATCGAAAATTTTCAACTTGAACGTGTATTGCAACAACATTGAAGTTTTTCAATAGTATACTATTGAAAAACCTGTTTGATTTAACCCATGACAGCACCAGCCAATCAGAACGCGAGATGTCTGCATCTATACAAGAGCATCCATATAAAAGTTGAGTGCTTCATTTTTCCTACCATTTGCTGAGCATCTGTTCCCGAAACAAGACACACGAGAGCAACATCGTGGACCTGTCGTCTCACTGTTTCCCGTTCTGCGTACAGGAAAGGAATTCTGAAAGGCAGCCGAAAATTCCAGCAAATTCAAATAGCACTTTTAAGTGCTAAAAATAATCATAAAGAATTAGTTGAATTTTATCGCTTTCCTACCATTTTCCGAGCAACTGTTGCCGAAACAAGGCACACACGAGAAGTTAAATTAATTTGCACCGTCACTAACACATTCAATTACGAACGGCAATGCGAAAGAGGAAGTGATGATGTTGAATACATCTTTATACTAGTATACAAATATGCCGTGCGAAAGAGTTGCCACGGAAAAGACAAAGATTGGTACTATTACCGAAACCTGGGAAACCCCCAGGGGATCCTTCGGCGTATAGACCAATCTGTCTGATAGACACTGTGGGTAAGCTCATTGAGAAAATCATCCTCAACAGGCTAGCCTCCTTCATAGAGGAGGTAGGAGGACTGTCCAGTCAACAGTACGGGTTCCGCAGAGGCAGGTCGACGGTGGACGCCATAACATCGGTTGTAACCACGGCGGAGGTAGCTATACAGCGCAAACGACGAGGGATCCGCTACTGTGCGGTAGTAACGCTAGACGTCAAGAACGCGTTCAATAGTGCTTGCTGGGCAGACATTGCTGATTCCCTACTTCGACTAGGAGTACCGGAAGGGCTGTACAAGATTCTGGAAAGCTACTTCCAGAACCGAGTATTGCTCTACGAGACCGACGAAGGCACACGTAGCACTCCAATCACGGCTGGAGTACCACAGGGATCTATCTTGGGCCCGATCCTGTGGAATATAATGTACGATGGAGTACTGAGGTTGAGGCTCCCTCCGGGTGTCAAGATAGTCGGGTTCGCGGACGACGTCACGCTGACAGTCTACGACGAATCCATCGAAGAGGTCGAACTGAGTGCATCACACTCAATCTGCTTGGTGGAGGACTGGCTGCGTAGCAGGAAACTGCAACTCGCGCACCACAAAACAGAAGTGATGGTGGTAAACAACCGCAAATCGGAACAGGAGGCGCTGGTACATGCCGGAGATTGCGTGATCCCCTCCAAGAGATCACTGAAGCAATTGGGTGTGATGCTTGACGACAAACTCAGTTTCAGCAAGCACGTTGAATACGCCTGCAAGCGCGCATCAACAGCGATCGCGGCGCTCTCTCGTTTGATGGCCAACAGCTCGCCTGTGCGCTCCAGTAAACGAAGGTTACTGGCAGGAGTGGCAGTTTCGATCCTCAGGTACGGCAGCCCGGTATGGGCGTCGGCACTGAATGTGGAACGCAACGCACAGATGCTGGAGAGTACGCATAGACTGATGTGTCTTCGCGTAATCAGTGCATACCGCACTGTATCGAGGGATGCGGCCTGCGTGGTTGCAAGCATGATGCCTATCGGTCTGACAGTGAAGGAAGACGCGGAGCGCTACAGCACGCGAGGAGACAGGAACGCCCGTAGGGCCTCCAAAGCCGCTTCTCTACGCAGATGGCAACAAGAGTGGGACAGCTCAACCAAGGGCAGGTGGACACATCAGCTCATACCTAGGGTCTCGAGCTGGTTAGATAGACCTCACGGAGAAGTGAACTTCGGCCTGACGCAGTTCCTCACAGGGCACGGGTGCTTCAGATGGTACCTCCACAGGTTCGGCCACGCGACATCCCCTGTATGTCCTGGCTGCCCAGACGAGATCGAGACGGCTGAACACGTCTTGTTCGCATGTTCCCGTTTCGCGGCTCAAAGGAGTGAGCTACTGGAGGCATGCGGCAGGGACACCACACCGGAAAACCTGATCCAGAGAATGTGCCACTGCGTAGAGAACTGGAACGCAGTGTCGACCGCGGCATCCCAAATTGCGGGAATATTGCAGCGGAAATGGAGTGCGGATCAACAACAGGTCAGCCGTGTACCGTAGCAGGCTCAAGAGGGATCAGCGAATAAACGTCGATCCGGGAGAACCTTCTTCGTCGGGAAGCTCTTCGTCGGAGTAGTCTAGATCCATCGTCGGGGACTAGACGAGTAGTACGTAAAACTGTTAGGATCGTCGGGGCGCCAGTGAACCGGAAGCTTTCCTCCAACCGGAATCACTGGATCGACCCAGGCATCCTCTCGGTCGGGCGTTGACGGGTATCGAAGGCGTCGGTTTCGGGAGGGCCTCCTTCGTCGGGGAACTCTCCGTCGGTGTAGGCTAGATCCTTCGGCGGGGGCTAGTCGAGTAGCCGCCACAACACCGATTCGAGTCGTCGAGGCGCCAGCGAACCGGAAGCCATGCTCCAACCGGAATCGCGGGACCGACCTCGGCACTCCATCGGGTGTCCCGTGTGGTGTAAGAGACTCGGTGTCGGGAGATTCTCCTTCGCCGGGGAAATCTCCGTCGGAGTAGTCTAGATCCTTCGTCGGGGACTAGACCAGTAAATCGTGGTGTAATACCGCTAGGATCGTCAGGGCGCCAGTGAACCGGAAGCTTTCCTCCAACCGGAATCACTGGACCGACCCAGGCATCCTCTCGGTCGGGCGTTGACGGAAATAGAAAGCGTCGGTTTCGGGAGGGCCTCCTTCGTCGGGGAACTCTCCGTCGGGGTAGGCTAGATCCTTCGGCGGGGGCTAGTCGAGTAGCCGCCACAACACCGATTCGAGTCGTCGAGGCGCCAGCGAACCGGAAGCCATGCTCCAACCGGAATCGCGGGACCGACCTCGGCACTCCATCGGGTGTCCCGTGTGGTGTAAGAGAATCGGTGTCGGGAGATTCTCCTTCGCCGGGGAAATCTCCGTCGGAGTAGTCTAGATCCTTTGTCGGGGAATAGATGAGTAGATCGTCGCGTGATACCGATAGGATCGTCTGAGCGCCAGTGAACCGGAAGCCACGCTCCAACCGGAATCATTGGATCGACTTAGGCATCCTTTCGGTCGGGTCGTAGACGCGTACCGTAAGCGTCGGTTCGGGAGGACTTCCCTCGTCGAGGAACCCTCCGTCGGTGTAGACTAGATCTTTTGGCGGAGACTAGTCGAGTAGTTCCGCGACGTAGCATCAGTTTTTGGGTCGTCGAGGCGCCAGTGAACCGGTAGTTACCCTCCAGCCGGCATCACTGGACCGACCTCGTCATCCAACTGGTCGATCCCTCGAGAGCAGGATGCTGATCCCCATTCTGCATAAATCTGGGGAGGGTGCTGTGAGCACCAATAGCCTTCCACCCCGAAGTAATACCTAGCGGTGGTGCCGGGGAGGTAGGGTTGGAGATCCAAGGTGTTTTAGTGGGTAGTTCCAATCAACAGTTGGGTAGTCCTGTGGAGAGTCCCACACTCCGTGCGTAAATGCATTTCACCTTGTAAAAAAAAAAAAAAAAAAAGAGTTGCCACGTACAGATCAATATGTATTTTTTTTGTCGTGAATTCTTTAGTATGGGGCGCTTTTTGATCATGATATCTAACACATTCAATTACGACAGGACAGTAACGCTGTCTCGCAATACGAATCAGAAAATTTTGATTTAGAAACATCTTTATACTAGTATACTTTATACAAATTATTAGAACAAATGTTTTCACTTGATTTGCGCATTCTACTTTCTAGGCGTATCAGAACTGGCTAAATTTAAAGCAATCCTAAATATTTCTTTATCACAGTTATGTGGTCGTCCTGAAAAGGACGGGGTTTTCAACTCATCGTCGTTACGGATGGACAGCTGCAGATGGCGAGGGATGATTTTCGTTTTCTTGTTGTCGCGGGCAGCATTACCAGCCAATTCCAACACTTCGGCAGCCAAGTACTCCATCACTGTCGCCAGATAGACCGGTGCACCGGCACCGACACGCTCTGCGTAGTTTCCCTTCCGGAGCAGACGATGGAGATTTTGCCAACTGGGAACTGCATACCAGCACGGTTCGAGCGGGACTTTGCCTTGCCCTTAATTGTTCCTCCTGTGTGCGTGTTTCCGCGTGAAAATTCCACAAGAAGCTGTTAACCGTTAGACAGCCAGTTCAGTATTACTGACTGCCGCTCTACTAACTCTCTCTTTTATATCGTCTCACTGTTTCCCGTTCTGTGAAGGGGAGGTCCGTACACCGCTACCAGTATAAATTGAAATGTGATGTGAGAAATAGCGTCATTTGAGTTAAAGCAGCTACTCTGTACGTACGAGACACCGTCAGAACGATGGCACCGTAAACAGGTAGAAAAGCAGATTTGTACCGTCACTAACACATTCAATTACGAACGGCAATGCGAAAGCGAATGTTGAACACATTTTTATACTAGTATGGGACCGTGTAAAAATATGCCATGCGAAACAGGGTTGCCATATAAACAGGTTAATCTCTTTTATTATTATTATTATTATTATGATTATTATTATTATTTTTATTATTATTATTATTATTATTATCACTATCATTATTATTATTAGAATAACTCTTGCATACCGAAGATCGTCGATACATTTCAGACCAGCCCATTGCAATTGTCTCGTACTGAATGTTCGAGAAGAATCAGATATCTTCGAACTTTGTAGCATCAATAAAAATAAACTACAAATTTGTCGTACCTAGCCTGCTATATTAGCAAATTATAAAAGAATTGTTTCAAGTTTGGAATATATAGTTGTAGAATAGTAGCTGTTTAATGTAACTAATCTGTATTTTAATGTAGGTGCATCGCTTCAAACTCTATTAGTGAAAAAGAGGAAAGCTTGCACAATTCATACAATCAATCAACTAACTGATATTCGGAAAAGTGATGGGAGCGTATCAGTTTTTTCGTATTCACGACATCCAGTTATGTCTCTGACATTACCCACCCACCTTTTTACGTTTCGTCTTTGACTCATCAGTGCAGAGCAGTTCAAATTGAACTGCTTAGTGCTAAACTCGGCAGTTCAATTTGAACCGCTAAGCAGACGTAAAGTTTCTGCTACTTACAGAACACTTTTTGTTTTGCAACGAAGTGCAATGTCTTTTCTGACGTGCCGAACGAAAACGTGTTTTCGACTATTTC
Source organism: Malaya genurostris (assembly GCF_030247185.1). Taxonomy (NCBI): domain Eukaryota; kingdom Metazoa; phylum Arthropoda; class Insecta; order Diptera; family Culicidae; genus Malaya; species Malaya genurostris. The sequence continues at coordinate 154,424,241 of NC_080571.1, forward strand.
TGGCCGATGCAGGTATGGTCATTTAGGGGCTAGCCAAATTTTGTGCTAGGGCACATAACCGTTTTCATTATTTTTACGTTTCGTCTTTGACTCATCAGTGCATAGCAATTCAAATTGAACTGCTTAGTGCTAAACTCGGCAGTTCAATTTGAACCGCTAAGCAGACGTAAAGTTTCTGCTACTTACAGAACACTTTTTGTTTTGCAACGAAGTGCAATGTCTTTTCTGACGTGCCGAACGAAAACGTGTTTTCGACTATTTCTGGCCGATGCAGGTATGGTCATTTAGGGGTTAGCCAAATTTTGTGCTAGGGCACATAACCGTTTTCATTATTTTTACGTTTCGTCTTTGACTCATCATTTCTCATTTCTTTTATTTATCTTTCCTGCTAGGCTGATTTGATGTGTCCCTACGTAACAGGTAAAGTGTGTTCAATATTGAACACCGTCACTTAAACCGGCGAATCAATAGCCGTAAAAGTAGAGAGCTGGACTCAGAAAAGTTATTCCCAATATTAGGGTCAAAATTTTAAATCGTCGTTTAGAGTACGATGGCAAAATCGTATAAAATCGTCAAAATTTGAATAAAAAGGCGGGTGGGTAATGTCAGATACATAACTGGATGTCGTGAATACGAAAACAACTGACATGTTCCTTAACACTTCCAAATATCAATTAGTTGATCAATTGTATGAATTATTCAAGCATTCCCTTTTTCCACATTTTCCGCAAAAACAAAGAAGGCTTCCCTTGATCTAGATTACTGTGAATTTCACACAGCGAAAAGTGCAAAAATCGAATCAAACAGTTCTAGATTTGCACTAAACTGAGGATATTTCTCTTCGATTTGCGAGCACGAAATCCTAATAGTTCTTTAGAAAACTTTTAGAGTCATTAGAACGGATGATTTTGTGTAATGCTCTCCACCGTTGCTTTTTCACCAATGCAAATGACTGGCAGCTGTGACGTAATCGCTTTTGTCGGAGGCGAAACTAGCTTTGCAAACGACAAAGAATTCATCTGCTCGCAGTGGCGATAGAATCCAAACTGATCCAATTTTTGTTGAAAGGCTTGTTTTTACCTGATTTCGTTTGTAGCTTTTTCACTAATGGGTTCTAACAGCTATAAAAATAGCAGCATATAGAATTTTAATTTCGATATTTCATTTCGGATTTGCATTTCATTGAAAGAAACTATCCGGATGCTGTACGGGATTCATTCCTGCCTTTCAGAAGGACCAAATTGTGGAACTCACTACGATATTAAACACTGTTCGGAACATTTTTCTCGAACGATTTGTTGTACAGCAGCAGATATTTTGTTCTCTTCCTCAGAACGCGTTCTGATTGGCTGGTGTTGACATGGGTCAAATGAGACAGATTTTTCAATAGTGTACTATTGAAATACTTCAATGCTTTTTCTTTATACGCTTAAGTTGAAAAATTTCGATTCTTTTGGTAGTTAGATTATATAAATCCTTTCACAGATCACTGAGCTATGAGCTTTGAAAATACGAGAAAGCAAACGCGCCTTATGAATTATCCTCTTTGATACTCGTTTCTACCAAACATTTCAGAAAAGTTTAATTTTGAATTATTTGAGATTATGTCACAGAACTGAATATTTTATCAAAATATTGTGATCATATTTCCGAATGCATGTAGTAAAAATTATGGTGATTCGTTAGATACAACAAGAGATATTCACGATCAAAAACTTATCACTCCCTCAGAGGGTAAATTTTGAAAAGGTAACCCATAGTAAAGTAAGTCGTATTCACGACAAAACTTATCTCTCTTTCTCTCTTAGAGGGTACGGTGTTAAGAAATTTTTTCTATTCGCAACATTTAAGTTTGTATTGTTCAGAAGTAAAATACAGATTAATCTGTATATGTGGCAACCTTATTCCGCTCGGCATATTTCGAGACGACACCCATACTTGTATAAAGATGTTTCTAAATCAAAATTTTCCTTTTCGTGTTGCGAAACAGCGTTACTGTAGTAATTGAATGTGTTAGATATCACGACCAAAAAGCGCCCCATACTAAAGAATTCACGACAAAAAATACATATTGATCTGTACGTGGCAACTCTTTCGCACGACATATTTGTATACTAGTATAAAGATGTATTCAACATCATCACTTCCACTTTCGCATTGCCGTTCGTAATTGAATGTGTTAGTGACGGTGCAAATTAATTCAAATTCTCGTGTGTGCCTTGTTTCGGCAACAGTTGCTCGGAAAATGGTAGGAAAGCGACAAAATTCAACTAGTTCTTTATGATTATCTTTTCTTTAGCACTAAAAATTGCTATTCGAATGGGCCTGCTTGCTGGACTTCTTGGCTGCCTTTCTACGGGTTTTCGCTGTCATCGTGCTGATCATCGTGCTGACGTTCAGAGTAGCTGCTTCAACTTAAATGACGCTGTTTCTCACATCACATTTTATTTTATACCTGCTACTGGTAACGGTGTAAGGACCACCCCTATGTTAGAATTCCTTTCCTGTACGCCGAACGGGAAACAGTGAGACGATATAAAAGAGAGAGTTAGCAGAGCGGCAGCTAGTAATACTGAATTGGCTGTCTAGCTGTTAACACCATCTTGTGGATTTTTGACGCAGAAACACGCACACAGGAGGAACAGTTAAGGGCAAGGCAAAGCTCAAACCGTGCTGGTCTGCAGTTCCCAGTTGGCGCAGAATCCATCGTTTGCCTCGGAAGAAGAACTACGCCGAACGTGTCGGTACGGGTGCATCGGTCTATCTGGCGGCAGTGATGGAGTACTTGGCTGCCGAAGTGTTGGAATTGGCCGGTAACGCTGCCCGTGACAACAAGAAAACGAAAATCATCCCTCGCCATCTGCAGCTGTCCATCCGTAATGACGAGGAGTTGAAAACTCTGTCCTTTTCAGGACGACCACATCACTGTGATAAAGAAATATTTAGATTGCTTCAAGTTTAGCCAGTTCTGATACGCCTGGAAAGTAGAATGCGCAAATTGGCCATCGTCCAAGTACCATGCGCGCGGGTGGTTTTAGGAAATTTTCGATGGAAATTTCGAAAAAATTGACAAAACCAAAAACATACAGACCTTTGAAATACTTTTATCTATCTACAGGGTAAAAATGACTGAAAAATTCGGAGGATTTTACGAGTCTTATCAAAAATAGCGCTGAAAAAATGAGCTTTTTTTGTAATTTTTCACAATTATTTGAAAAAATAATTCGATGGAATGAAATTTTTTTTTCAAAAAAAACCTCATGCTGGCAACAAGTATCACATTCGAAAACATTTTTGGAAAACCTTTTCACGCTTTTCATGGAAAATCAACGAATTTCATATAACCGATTTCGTGGAAATATTTGAAATTCGTGGATTTTCTATGAAAAGCGTGAAAAGGTTTTCCAAAAATGTGTCCAAATGTAATCTGTGTATCCATAATAAAGTTTATTTGAAAAAAAAAGTTTATGTCATCGCTTTATTTTTCCAGATAATTGTGAAAGATCACAAAAACACTCATTTTTCAGAGCTATTTTTGATAAGACTCGGAAAATCCTCCGAATTTCCCAGCCATTTTCACCCTGTAGATAGATAAATGTATTTCAAAGGTCTGTATGTTTTTGGTTTTGGCAAATTTTCCGAAATTTCCATCGAAAATTTCCTAAAACCACCCGCGCGCATGGTACTTGGACGATGGCCTTAAGTGGAATCCTTTGTTCTAACAATTTGTATAAAGTATACTTGTATAAAGATGTTTCTAAATCAAAATTTTCTTTTTCGTATTGCGAGACAGCGTTACTGTCGTAATTGAATGTGTTAGATATCACGACCGAAAAGCGCCCCATACTAAAAAATTCACGACAAAAAATACATATTGATCTGTACGTGGCAACTCTTTCGCACGGCATATACTAGTATAAAGATGTATTCAACATCAACACTTCCACTTTCGCATTGCCGTTCGTAATTGAATGTGTTACTGAAAAGTGCTATTTGAATGGGCCTGCTTGCTGGACTTCTTGGCTGCATTTCTACGGGTTTTCGCTGTCATCGTGTTGACCGCGTCTCGTACGTTCAGAGTAGCTGCTTTAACTTAAATGACGCTATTTCTCACATCACATTTTATTTTATACCTGCTACTGATAACGGTGTATGACAACCCCTTTGTTAGAATTCCTTTCCTGCACGCAGAACGGGAAACAGTGAGACGACAGGTCTTCGATGTTGCTCTCGTGTGTCTTGTTTCGGGAACAGATGCTCAGCAAATGGTAGGAAATATGAACCACTCAACTTTTATATGGATGTTCTTGTATAGATGCAGACATCTCGCGTTCTGATTGGCTGGTGCTGTCATGGGTTAAATTAAACAGGTTTTTCAATAGTGCTCTATTGAAAAACTTCAATGCTTTTTCTAGACACGCTTAAGTTGAAAATTTTCGATTTTATTGGTAGTTAGATTATATAAATACTTCTACAGATCACTGAGCTATGAGCTTTCAAAATACGAGAAAGGCAAACGCGCCTTATGAATTATCCTCTTTGACACTCGTTTGTACCAAACATTTAAGAAAAAAAAAATGTATATATATATATATATATATATATATATATATATATATATATATATATATATATATATATATATATATATATATATATATATATATATATATATATATATATATATATATATATATATATATATATATATATATATATATATATATATATATATATATATATATATATATATATATATATATATATATATATATATATATATATATATATATATATATATATATATATATATATATATATCGCACTGGTCTTATAAACAACTGAACATCACTTGCGTTTAAAGTAACACTATTATTGGATATTATACGCGGTGCTGCTTCGGGGGCATGCAGAAGACTAACTATCCGATAACCGCAAAGAATAATCTACCTGATAACTGTATGTAATCATTATTACGATCGTGTCGTGTCGTTTAAGAAACGAAGATGCTGATCCCGAAAGAGGGTTCAGATGTTTATTTATAATTGAAAGTGATCTAAATCTAACACCGCGCGACCTTTGAAATTTACGAAATTCAAAACAATAGAATGATAATTTAAATCGAAGTAGAAATAAATTCTGATGAAGTTTTACTGCTTGTCCAAATCACTCGGTTCGGTTCTTAGTAAACATATTTTTGTTATTGGACGAACCAGCATGTCCTTCGCTGTTCTCAACGTGACGACTCTAGAAAGATTATCTTTGCCAGGATGCACATCAACGATGCGGCCTAGAGGCCAACGAACAGTATATTGAAACTTGTCGACTATTACCACCAGTTTCTCAAGTTGAATTTCGGCGTTCGGGTTATATTTGATGGCGTCGCGCTTAAGCTCTTGCAGATACTGCGTTCTCCAGTGGTGCCAGAATTGTTGAAACAATTGTTGTATCCGTTGGTAATGGTCGAGACGGCTGAGATGTATTCCGCATACATCAGGATCGGGAACTGCATGCATACTTGACCTAATAAAGAAATGCGCGGGTGTTATAACGGAACAGTCCTCAGGGTCCTCGGTCATTGGTATAAGCCGGCGAGAGTTCATGGCTGCTTCTATCTCGACTAATAAAGTTTAGTCCTCGTATGAAAGGCGTGAGTTGCCAAGTTGACGATAAAGTTGTGATTTTGCCAGTTTCATCGCAGCCTTTGAGAAAGTCTGGGTAACTGGTAATAGAATTTCTCCCATTTCAGCTTCAAAGGAGCCGATACGTCATCGTCCCACGAGCAAGAGGTCAACCATAGCTCCTGCATTATTAATTTGCCTCTCAACTATTGGGGCCATTAATCCAAGCGGGTCGAAAAGTTGTGAAATTGCGGATAAAATTGATCGCTTTGTTACTCTCAGAGAATTTTGTTTCACGCCGAAATCGAAACGAAACTGGTCCAGCTCGGGCTCCCATAAAATACCTAAAGTTTTTATTGTTTCTTCAGGGTCAAATCTAAAACTAGACTGAGTTCCAATTTCGTCACCATCTAATCCTTTAAAGCTTCTAACTTGTTGGATGTCCATTTACGTACAGGAAATTTTCCTTTGCCAAAAGCTCTGTCAATTCGTTGCGGAGTTGAATCGCATCGGAAATCGAATCAGCGCCACCGATAAAATCATCAACGTAAAAGGATTTTGGCAAACCCAGCATTCCTACAGGAAAAGCATCGCCTTCGTCGTCAGCAAGTTGTTGAAGCGTGCGCGTTGCCAGATAGGATGAGGGACCAAGACCGTATGTGACTGTCAAAAGCTCATGAGTCTTATACTGTTCGACACAATACAAGTAGGTATAGAATTTTCGCTACACAAAAATCTCAGAATTGCGGAAGCAAATGATGTCCTCATGGTAATAACCAAATCATGTATATAATAGGACTGAAAAGTCACCACTTGTGGCTGAACACCCAATTTAAATCTTAATAATTTAATTTTAACTCATATTACAGTAAATAGTTCATTTAAAAAAAAGTCTAATACTGTTCCGAATTGTTGAAACGCTAGATAATTTGTTGGAGTGCAGCCTCCCATAAACCGCCGAAGTGTGGCGCCTTAGGCGGATTCAGATGACAATTAATTTGAGCTTCTGCGCATGTTGGCTGGATCTTCTCCAATTCTTTGCGATCGTTCAACATAACGTATATCTGGTGTAAGGAGTGTATCGAAAAGTACTTAGCAACATTCATTATTGAATAAAAGAGAAAAAAACATATTTTGACATCAGTTTTCGATATATTGTAGAAAAATTACATTTTTATGCATTTCACTGATTATATTGAAGAAAATCCTAGTTTCTGTGAAACGCTCGCACTTTGGACTTGACATTCTTCATTAAATTCTGCACAGTTACTTTTGTGACTTTTCTGGTGGCAGCTGTCCAGTTTTTTTTAACTCCTGCATGTTTTGGGACACTGTACCTTCCTTCCGAAAGTGCTGCTTGACAATTGACCAATACCTTTCAATTGGCCGAAGATCCGGGCAGTTCGGTGGGTTTATGTCCTTTTCCACGAATTTTACATTATTTTTTGACAACCACTGTAGAATGAAGTTGGCGTAGTGGGCTGAAGCCAAATCCGGCCAGAAGAGATGAGGAGCCTTATGCTTTCAGTACAGTGGCAGCATTCTCTTCTTCAGAAATGCTTCCTCGTACACCTTGGCGTTAATTGTACCCTTCGTGAAGGAAATCGTCGACCGCAAATCACAGGTACAAATTGCTTGCCAGACCAACACCTTCTGCCCAAACTTTTCCATTGCCACCGTGGTGTCAGCGTCGTCTAGGTTCTGGTACACCGATTTCGTATAATGCGGTGTGGGCAGCGCTCGAGAGTCTTCTTTCGCGTAGGTTTCGTCGTCGATCAGGATGCATCCGTCTTTATTCTGTAGAATCCGGTTATACAGTTTTCGCGCTCTTGTTTTGGCCTGAACTTGCTGTACCAGGAACTTTTTCGGCATCTTCTGTTTCTTGTACGTTTTCAGGGAGAACTTTGATCCGTTGAATCATCTCGATGCTGGTGTTGAACTGCTTGGCCAAATCCCGCGTAGACGCCGATGGGTTTTTCCTGATGTACTCAACCACTTTTAAGTCCCGGCCGGGCTGGCTGGGACCCGTTTTCCTACCGGATCGGGGCAAATCCTTCATGGAAAGGGTCTTACCTAACTTCTCGATAATATTTTTGACACTGGTGTGGTGCACTTTCACCTGTTTTGCAATTTCGTTGTACGTGACACCACTTTCTGAGCACCAAGTGTGCAGAATTTTCTTTCGCGTTTCCGGATCAATTCGACTCATCATTGAAACGATAAACCGTACCGAAACCAATCAATTGCGCAGCTGTTATTGACATGTAAACAAACATGTCACCGCAAACCACGCTGCAAAATATTAAGCCATTTCAGAGTAATAACTGTTTGAATGTTGCTAACTACTTATCGATACCCTCCTTAGCTCATTTTTGGCTCAAATAAAATTTTTGCCGTTGTCTGAATATAAATGAGTTGGTAGACCGCGTCGAGCTACAAAACGACGCAAAATGGCAAGAAATGCAGCAGTAGAGAGATCACTCACCAACTCCATGGGAACTACTTTTGTAACAAAGCAAACAAACAAGCAGATGTAAGCTTTAATCGGACAAGCTCGTTTGTGTACGGCTTTGAGATAAATTTTTCCTGCGTTGTCTACTCCCGTCACAGTGAACGGCCTGCTTGGAGTTATTCTCGCTGCTGGAAGTTGACCAATTTGCTGGCGAGCCGGGACGGGATTTACTCGGGTCCATTTGACGCAATTGCGTATGATACTGCGTACCAGTCGTCGCCCATTAATAGGTCAGAATACTTCTAGCATAGCAGCCAATGTTAAGCTGCCGCCACCATGAATTAGTTTCAAATGGAAGGATTTAGCTATCAGTTTGGCAAGGGGATGGAAACTAGGAAGCAAAACCGGATGCTTGAATTCATATGACTGGTTTGATAAGTTTAGCCGCCCTCCCACTCTCATAACACCTTGATTGTCTAGAAACGGATTCAGATTTCGGATTGATGACTGTCTGTTCACTGATTTCTCTTTTTGTAGATTTTTCAGTTCTACTGAAAAACAGTCGGTTTGGGCGAGACGAACAAGCAATGTCTTGGCTTGCGAAAGTTGTTCAATAGGAAGCGAATCGTCAGGATTTGTTCCAATAAATATTCCTGGAAGTGTTCTGATTTTAGAACGAACGTTACGTATAAATCTTTGACAGTACGCCACTACGCGTACTAAACGCATAGGGTAACAGAAGTATTTTGGCCACTTCATATATTTTCGCCCACCTAACAAACTTTATCGATTTTATCGGATTTAATTGATGTGAAGTAACCCATGTTACATAAATTTGAAGGTAAACACATTAAATTACCTATTGCGCAACGGTTTTTCAAAGATATTACAACATTTGGTGGATATTTATTCAAAGTGGGCCAAAATAAAATCAATCCTAAAGTGGGCCAAAATACCTCTGTTACCCTATACTGAGAATATCGTGCGAATAACGGATTGTAATTTTCCTCTGTCCTAACTACTTCAGATGACTCAGTCTGCTTCGAAATCGGCCAATATTTTTCCGGTTTGGAAAGCCATCCAGGACCAGTCCTCCAAAGTGAACTCTAGAGAAAATCTTCAACATCCATACCACGTGAAAGTAAATCTGCGGGGTATTCGGAACCAGAGACATGATTCCAATGAGCACCATGAGTGTTCGTTTGTATCTCTGACACCCTATTAGCAACGAAAGTTTTCCACGAGCTACGTGGTGACTTCAACCATTGGAGAGTTACTGTTGAATCAGACCAAAAGAATGAACTGATTATCGGCATATCGAGAGCTTCAAGAATTCGCACATGGAGCAGGGATGCGATTACTGCTGCGCACAATTCTAACTTGGGGAGTGTCAATCTTTTGAGCGGTGCTACACTTGCCGTTGCAGCTAGTAATTGGATGCAGACGTTGCCAGCAAAGTCAACAGAACGTGCATAATAACAAGCACCGTACGCCGCCTCAGATGCATCGGAAAAAGAGTGAAGTTGGGTATCCGAATTATGTTGGAATGCGTAACGATTTATTCGGAATTGAGAAAGTCTGGGTAACTGGTAGTAGAATTTCTCCCATTTCTGCTTCGAAGGAGCCGATACGTCATCGTCCCACGAGCTCGGGCTCCCATGAGATGCCTAAAGTTTTTATTGTTTCTTCAGAGTCAAATCGAAAACTAGACTGAGTTCCATTTTGGTCAGCATCTAATCCTTGTATAACTTCTAACTTGTTGAATGTCCATTTACGTATAGGAAATTTTCCTTTTGCCAAAAGCTCTGTCAGTTCGAATCAGCGCCACCGATAAAATCATCAACATAAAAGGATTTTTGCAAAGCCAGCTTTCCTTCAGGAAAGCTTTCGTCGTCAGCAAGTTTGTTGAAGTGTGCCCGTTGCCAGATAGGATGAGGGACCAAGACCGTATGTGACTGTCAAAAGCTCATAAGTCTCATACTGTTCCGAATTGTTGAAACGCCAGATAATTCGTTGGAGTGATGCGTCGTCGGGATGAATGAGTATCTGTCGATATATTTTGGCAATGTCAGCAACAATGGCAACGGGGAATTTTTGAAATCGTATCACTAGCGTCAATAGATCATCCTGAATAATGGGTACTACGCCTAATGCATCATTTAATGAGTAACCAGACGAAGTTTTACTGGAGCCGCCAAACACAACTCGAGTTTTAGTAGTGGTGCTAGTGTCTTTTATGACTGGATGATGTGGAAGATAGAAGCTCATAGAGTTCTTGTTTGCACATTCCCGAACAGCTCGCATGTGTTCTAAAGAAAGATACTCCTCCATGAAATCGTCATAGCTTTTCTTCAGATCTGGATTGTTATTGAATCTTCGTTCAAGCAAGACAAAACGACGTAGCGTTTGAGTTGGATTCTTCAAGTAGGGATGAAAATTTCCCTTTTTAGGGTAACGCACCATATAACGTCCGCTTTCCGTTCGAGACACGGCCGACTGATAACAATCTTCGCAGAACTCTTCTTCCGCTGACAGAGAGGGTTTCTTTGATAGTTCTTCTATCCTCCAAAATTTATCAATGTTTTTTTCCAGAAATTTTATTAAGACGGAAACTGTTTTACAGGTCACGGATTTTACTGATGACGGAACAAGATGAGCTCCACCAGCAACCACCCATCCGAACACGCTGTCCACGAGAATAGGAAGATGTGGAGAGAGTTGCACTCGATCGGCAGTAGGGAAGCAATCAAAGAAATGTAGTGATCCAAGGAATATGTCTATTCCACTAGAACTATTAAAACCAGGATCGGCTAAGATAATATCTTTTGGAATATCCCAGTGATCCACTGCAATCGTGTTGGTAGGAAGGCAAGATGCCATCTTTCGAAGAATGAGCTGGAATGAGAGATGGATGAGTATTGCCTTGCCCTGTGAGGTTCGAGAATCCCGAATGCAACAGAGAGTGATGTTGTCGTCTTCATACACAAAGCAAAGCCTTGGTATTACATACCTGTAGTGGAATTTGACCTTCTGTTTCAACAGACTTCGCTGCCGATTCAGAGTGTACAGAACCAGTAAGACCAGTGCGTTATGCATTGAACCGCCAACCCGTCTACATACACGGCAAGTGTAATCTGCCTAGCGGTTCAAATTGAACTGCCGAGTTTAGCACTAAGCAGTTCAATAAGCAGTTCAATTTGACTGCTCTGCACTGATGAGTCAAAGACGAAACGTAAAAATAATAAAAACGGTTACGTGCCCTAGCACAAAATTTGGCTAAGCCCTAAATGACCAAACCTGCATCGGCCAGAAATAGTCGAAAACACGTTTTCGTTCGGCACGTCAGAAAAGACATTGCACTCCGTTGCAAAACAAAAAGTGTAGTAGCAGAAACTTTACGTCTGCTTAGGGGTTCAAATTGAACTGCCGAGTTTAGCACTAAGCAGTTCAATTTGAACTGCTCTGCACTGATGAGTCAAAGACGAAACGTAAAAATAATAAAGTGTAATTTGATTGACAATCTCGACCAAAGTGGTCTTGTCGAAAACAATTTACACACAAACGATTTAAGTTCACCAGCCGTAGTCTTTCTGATACAGCCATGTTATTAAATCGAGGACATCTTACTAACGGATGGCGACTATCGCAGATGTAGCACTTCGGTGAAGCAGTTTCTGTCACGGAGTGAGAGTTCATTCTAAACGGCACTGATTGCCTGCGGGTAGGTATGTCGTTGACGTGCGTAGTGGGTACTGATTGAGAGGCATGATGATTGACGGATACAGATTCAAGTACACGTATCGTTTTTTCTAAAAACTCCACCAGGTAACCGTAGCTCTGATTGTTGACACTGAAAGTCATCGAGTGTGGCATGTAGGGCAGCTGCAGTTTCCCTTTCCATGCGGGGGATTTCCATAAGGTCCTGCAAATGTCTCTTTTGCAATAAATATTCGTTTGAATAATTAACGGTTCCCAAGCCAGAGGGTAATTGGCTGCACTGATAGCAATCGCTTCGATTAGTTGCGACGCCTCGCCTTTGACGGCAGCACGGAGGTAATGGAATTGTTGTATCGCAGGAAGTTCATCATTATCGTGGATAAGCGCCAGGAAGGTGTCGTGGAAAGTCAACCACTGTTTGTAATCACTCCGATAAAGAGATAGTAGGCAACTTTAAACTAGACAAGGGGGACGATGGGCGCGTGGGAATATCGTGAGGGCGGCTAGTTGTTGGAAAGACTGGAGGAGGGAGTTTAGCTTTTAGCTGGGATTTTATTCTGAATACTTTTGGTTCATATAATGCACGGAATTGGTAGCCTTACCCTCGTTCGTGGTCTCATTATTTTCAAGCGTTGTCTGTACTTCCTCCAAAGATGCCCATAGCGTATCCAGATTCTCCAACCGAAGCGGCATCTCGAGTTCATCCCGTCCGGCATTGTACTGCGTGATGAACTGCTCAGCTCGATCCAATTGTGCCAAGAGCGTCGTTAGGTGTAAAATGCCTTGTATTTTAATAATCGACAACACAGGAACAATGGAAACCTAGCTTGGTTTGGCTGTTGGATACAATGACACTCTAACAAATCGGAATGGATGCGTAAATTGGCCGCTACCGTTCACAGGCGGCTAGGTTGGTTATACTTTCAAGCTGAGATGAATCGTCGAAAACCGGTGAGGAGCGCGTGGGAATATTCTGGGCTTGGTAAGAACGTCAGGAAATTTGTGGGAATTATCAAAATGGTGACTTCAGGCGTCCAGTTCAGCATCTAACAATAAAATCGCAATGACGGGTACTATGATAGCAACGTAGGCATGTAAACTCATGCAACTCGTAATGGCGACTATTTTATAACTCGTGTATCGGAAAGGTGCAAACCTCGATCCTGGTCACGGCATATATAATTATTCTGCATATGAAAACACATGCAAAGAAAGTCCAATTGACACAAAATTTATTCAATCTATCAGTAGAATAACTGTTCTTCAAGGTTTTCTACCTGTTGACCTGACCTGTGTAAGTTTCAACTGTATTCCACCGATATTCTTTTCAAAATTTCTCACAGGGGGATCGAAGTTTTGATTGTTTTTTCAACGATCTTAACACCTAAACGCTCGGGTAGAGATTTTCAACGAATTTATTTTTTCAAAAATTCATAACTCTTGATACAGTTGACCAATTTTGATGCGTTGAGTGTAAAAAAAAAACAGATTTTCTTCTAGTCCATGCTGACTCATACGGAACCGCAGCGGTCCAAAAACACCGGAGTTATTCCAGATCACGTTGGGGTATGTCTGTTCGCCGATAGAAGTATGTTAAGAAGGTGGAAAAAAGTAGTTGATCAAACAGCTCTAAGTGGAAAGTACTTTGAATTTACTTCAAAATCTCGAAAATATGCAGATCAACTAACAAATACTAAACTGGAGTTTCCAAGTTAGTTTTGAAAGTCTTCTAAAAACTTGAGAAGTCCTGAGATGAAATGTCATGTCAAATTCAAGCACAATTCTATGGGACCAAAATCCGGATTTACCGGAATTGGACATTTCATTTTATGAGTTCTAGTAAGTCCTTCACATTTTATACAATTTCCCATTAGTTCCATACTTAACATATATAAAATTTTATGTATCAAAAACTTCTAACGGCAGAACAGACATACCCCAATGCGATCTGGAATAAATTCGCTGTTTTTGGACCGCTGCGGTTCTGTATGAGTCAGCATGGAAGAAAAACTGTTGTTTTACACTAGGCGCATCAAAATTGGTCAACTGTATCAAGAGTTATGATTTTTTGCAAAAATAAATTCGATGAAAACCCCTACCTGAGCGTTTAGGTGGTAATATCTTATCGAGGATTGTTTGGATTAGGTATAAATGTTTTTCTGAAAAAACTTGCTTGGGAATAGCACGTAGTTTTTCATTTTGTTAGTTCAATGCATGTTGCTACTAGAAACCGACGAATAGTCCGATGTAGGTACATAACTAATAGAATTAAAATCACTTCCTATGCCTACTTGTTCAAACCTGTCACAGCTCGCTTCTGTCGCACCAACGACATTGCACCCTACCGAACCCTGCCGCATCATATCAATTCGCTCATAAGGTGCACTTTGAATATAGTACACAAAAAGTCAAATATTTAAAAAACCCTATTTGAGCACAAAAATTGTTTTGCTGATTATGAAAACCAATAATGTATGCAGCATTTTAACATTTAAAAGCAACAAAAATCGCGTGAAGAAGGTACTTTAATTACAATTTCTTTGGAAAATTTAAAAGAAAGGTTTAGTAAAATTGAATATTTTTAAACAATTTATTTTTCATTCTATTACAAAAATAGTTGTTTAACTATTTGGAAAGTTTTGTGTCATTCGAAAAAGAACTTAAGTCTCATGATGCATTACAATAAAAAGGTATATAAATATTTATGTGACTAAAAATAGTATAAAACTTTCGAATATAGACGAAATATTTTGCGAGCATGTTCGTAGTTACTAGTACTACAAAACAATAGCACTTAGCTAAAAATCGTTTACCTCGTGAAAAGGGGGGGATCACTTCATAAATTTTTACTCATTAACTAAATCGTTATTGTATAATACACTGAGCTAAATTTTCTTTTTCACATTATATGATATTCTAATGATTTTGCACTATTAGCATTTCCAATAATAGTTACAAGATGTGTTCAACATCATGTCAAATATATGAGATAATCTTATGAAACATAAAACTCTTCTTAACGTTATTTTTACAGGATTTCCATATAACGAATGAAATTTCCAGTCTGAGTCAAATTTATTGGCGCGTCTTATAACCATTACTAGATATCCGCACAACATACATTGGAACAATTTATGAAGCGCATATTATATTCACTTCGATTTTATTTAGATAGGTTCATATACACCATATGACTAGTTTTATAAAATTTATATATATATATATATATATATATATATATATATATATATATATATATATATATATATATATATATATATATATATATATATATATATATATATATATATATATATATATATATATATATATATATATATATATATATATATATATATATATATATATATATATATATATATATATATATATATATATATATATATATATATATATATATATATATATATATATATATATATATATATATATATATATATATATATATATAACTTTCAATGGTAGTAGATAATCGCCAACTGCTACTTTTCTTTGAGGATTCAAGCTTTACTAGTATTCCGTTCGGTAAGGGAGCACCTCATGATATTTGCGAAAGAGAAGTGAGATCCCGAGACTGAAAATAAAAATGAATTTTACTAAACAGATAGAGTAATGAAATGTACCCGATATATAGTTCATGGTCCGTTAACGCATATCCTTGAACGAAGTTGGATGAGCTGTCTTGTCAGCAATTTAAAATTACATTGAGATGCGGAACTTCCTGAAAAAAATGGTCTGGAGCAGTTGATGAATATCGAGGACACAACTATTTCTTCAGCTTCAAGCAGTACGATTCACGACTTCCATCGGATTTCCATATAAATTATATGGGATATTTTTATAACTTTCATTATGATAACGTCCATATAGATTTGACGTACACATTAAATAAAGATTATAAGTTTCCATATAATTTCTATGAATTATATTCTGCATATGATTCATATGACAAATCTAATGAATATAAATAAGATTTTCATTTCAGTGTACGAATGAAGTGATGATAATAAACAGCCTTTCGTTATCGAATAATCACTATCAAATCTTGAGCGATTACATGGAAATAATGATTTCATAAGAATCTTTATAACGAGGAGGGAGTAGCAGGTGTTTATAACCATGGAAGTATAAGGTGTTGTAGATCGGATGTGACGAGAAACGTTAATTCAAGTGCGTTACGAGCACATATACTTTTTGGAATTCAGAAGATACTAAAATGGTATTTACAGAGAAACGTGCTTAATTCACCTAGCAGTGAGATGATACCTTTTTTATCAATCCGCATGTGTTTTGTGCATGAATATTCTTCGGTGTTTCAGTGTTCATGACCATTCAGGAACCAGCAAGACTCGTATGGACATATGACGAATGAATTGCAATATTTTGAGTCCAATTTTGAAGCTTTTCGGGATTGTCATCTTCTATGTCGCTTTGAATTTTTAAAACTCATCATCCTACAATTCGAGAATCCGAAGTCAGAATTGGATAAAATTGGATTTATTTAAATTTGAACTTCTGTTTCTGAAATTCGATTTGGCTTTTTTTGAGAAAACGATTGAGCTTTGAGAAACGATTCGATACTGGAACCGGAATTCGAAATTCGGTGTAGCCGAAGTCAGATAAATTCACCTGAGTAGCTGTATAGTTTACATTTGTTTCAAAATGTTTGAAAATCAGTGTAGACATCTTTGAGAAATCTTAGTGCGAATTAAATCCGAATCGAAAACTGATTACCACTAAAAATGAAATAAGTTTATTTGGTTATCGACTATCCAAATCTGCAAACCCGATAAACCTGATTAATTTATGTGAAATAGACATTTTTTATACTAATCACCCTGTATCTCCGAAACCGGAAGTTGAATCTGATTGAAAACAAAATATTTTATAGAATCTTAAAACTTTTCATTTGAATTTGAGATGATTCTTAGATTTTATTTGAATCTTAGATCGGTTCAGCCATCTACGAGAAAAATGTGTTACGCAGTTTTTATTTCGTTTCACATATCATCCTGTAGTTCCGGAACCAAACATAATTCAGGAACCTTGTTTGGAAGTATACGACTTTTCATATGAATCTGAGTTTGTAGTAAAATTGAGTGAAATTATTTGTCTCACACGCATTTGCTGATCTCGACGAACTGATTCGAATGGTATATGGCTGTTATGTTCTTCCAGCATTTATTGCTGTAACTAGTTTAAATCAATTTAATTATGGAATTGCTTTCAACTCGAAAATTCTGCTATCATCTGGTTTACATATGGCATATACGAACGATAATGTTGCCAAAAACGAACCGTGCCAAAATCGGTTCGAAGCATAATATCATGCTGTACACAGTCTTTTGGGTACTTGAAAACAAATGTATGTAACAGTATAAAAAATCGTGTTTTATGTTGCTCCCAAGCATTTCTCTGCCAGACAGCGCACAAAACTTCTACTGCTGGAATAGGGGCATTTTCAATGTTCCCAGCAAAAGGAATCAAACATAAAACTGATATTTGTGTTTCACTACGATCTGGGTATTTCAATGGGCAGGACAAACACGAAACGTTTCCGAGCAAGGAAGGGTAATTCAGCTAGTTTTATATAAAAAACAAACAATCATACACGATGATAACGAAAACTGCTACTAAATTTATAATACACAAACATGAACACCAGTGCTTGGAAAACGAATGAACCGAATTAGAGTGAATATCCTTCATACGCTTCTTGGTTCATGAATGTACTAGCAACTGAACCATTCATCATCCACTTCTGGTCTGATGGATTTGGTTCACATTTGTTTGTGTTTGTGAATTAACGCACTACTGGATGTGGAAGGTGAGCGTATAGAAGTGGTATTAGTTGCTCATTCTCTTCCACATTACAAGGCGAAGCTACGAGCGAATATCGTTCGTTCTGCATCGTAAGCAGCCACGGCTTGGAGAACGAATGAACCTTAATATGAAAAGCTCATTTTTTCGTCGGTGTTGAACAGTCGTTCGCAGCTCTTGGCTCCTGGAAATTTTTTCTGGCTACCTAGAGTTTCATTGATTCAGGGCTTCAGTCTTTTCCAAGGCTACCTGAATCACTAACAGTCTTTTTAAAGACTAACAATTAGTCAGCCAAGACTATACAAAGAGTGATATTAGAGTGACTAAGTGATACAAAGAGTGACTAAGTGATACAAAGAGTGATATTAGAGTGACTAAGAAATTAATCAGCCTTTTTAAAGGCTAGCTATTCAAAGAACTATTTTTCAAAATTCAAAATTCCATTCATTTCAAAAATGCCTGCGTCCAATCGGAAAGGCAACAAGCCTAAGGCTAAAAATAATTCAATACGGAATAAATCACAATCCGTTATTCAACATTTTTCTAATAACATTCACGATCTTATAGAATCTGAATGTAAAAATAAAAGACAACGGACGGATTTCCCTTCCGTTGACCCTATGCCGTCTAACAATATTTATGAGATTCTTCCTGAATCCGATTGTAGCGACATAGAAGAAAATTCTTCAAAAATTCCCAAAATGGACGCTTATCGTTCTGGGAAGAAACATCAATCTATGCCACCAGTGACGGTGATGATTTCCGACTTCAAAGCATTCCGTACTGAGCTTTCTACTTTTCTCCCGGAAGTAAAAGTCTCATTTCAAATCGGACGAAGAGGAGAATGTCGAGTCTTGGTTGATGGATTGGAAGATTACGAACGTCTTATCGAATTTTACCTTCTTTCAATACTAAAGTTATTGAAAGCTTGGGAATCGAAGTTGAAACCATTCATGGAATTTATTTCATCGCTGGAGCATATTTGCCATTCCAATGCACCGGCGAACAATTAAATTTCTTTAAAGGCGATTTGCAAAAACTCACAAGATATCGATCGAAATTTTTCGTAATAGGGGACTTAAATGCTAAGCATGTCCAGTGGAATTGTAGGCAAAATAACAGTAATGGTAAAATACTTCATAATCAACTCTCAGCTGGTTACTTCACAGTTCTTCAGTAATCCGACTTGTTTCTCTTCCGTGAAAAACCCGTCTACAAATGATCTGGTTCTAACGGATCAAAGTCACATTTGTAGTGAACCGATTACACATGCTGACTTTGACTCAGATCATCTTCCTGTAACATTCAGACTTTCCAACGAAGCTATAATTAATCCTATTAGTTCTATATTCAACTATCATAGAGCTAATTGGTTGGATTACAGATCTCACATTGAAAATCATTCTGCGGACATCGACACAGCAATTGATAATTTGAATCATTACATTATCGAAGCTAGAAATCTTTCAGTTCCCAAAGCTCCAACTAAATTAAATTCTACTATCATCGATGACAATCTTCAACTGCTCATTCGGTTGAAGAATGTTCGTCGACGACAATATCAACGTTCTTGTGATCCTGCTATGAAAAACATAGTTAAGGATTTACAAAAAGAAATTAAACATAGATTTACTCTTTTGCGAAATGAAAATTTCGCTAATGAAGTTAAAAAAATTAAACCGTATTCTAAACCTTTCTGGAAACTTTCTAAGGTTCTTAAGAAACCTCAGCGACCAATTCCTGCTCTCAAGGAAGGAAATCAAATACTTCTTACAAATGGCGAAAAAGCTCAAAAACTTGCTCAGCAGTTTGAGAGTGTACACAATTTTAATTTGAACGTTGTGAGTCCTATTGAAAATGAAGTCTCACTGAAATATGAGCATATTTCAACCCAAGTGTTATCACAAGATGACATTATTGAATCGAATTTTGATGAAATTAAATCAATTATTAGGAAACTTAAAAACATGAAGGCTCCTGGTAATGATGGAATTTTTTATATTCTTATTAAAAATCTTCCCGATGTTGCCTTGAGACTCCTGGTTAAAATTTTCAACAAGTGTTTTTCATTAGCTTACTTCCCAAAAAGATGGAAAAACGCTAAAGTAATTCCTATCCTGAAACCTGATAAAAATCCAGCAGAAACATTAAGTTATCGACCAATTAGCTTACTTTCTTCTATCAGTAAACTTTTTGAAAAAATTATCTTGTTGAGAATGATGTCTCATATAAATGAGAATTCAATTTTTTTACCAGAACAGTTTGACTTTCGTTATGAACATTCAACTACTCATCAATTTGTCAGAATAACGAACATGATAAAAGCAAATAAATCTTCTGGGTTATCCACTGGAGTTGCTCTTCTAGACATAGAAAAAGCATTCGACAGTGTTGGGCACAAAGGTTTAATAGCAAAAATGTCTGATTTCTAGTTTCCTATTTATTTGATCAAAATGATTCAAAATTATTTAACTGATCGTCCTCTTCAGGTTATCTATCAGAATTGTAAATCTGAATTTCTACCCGTACGAGCCAGTGTTCCGCAGGGTTCGAGCGTAGCTCCAATCTTGTATAATATTTTCACTTCTGATCTTCCAAATCTACCCGTTGGTTGTCAAAAATCGCTATTCTGTGACGACACAAGTCTGTTAGCCACAGGTAGAAATCTAAGAGTGATCTGCAGTCGCCTACAAAGAAGTTTAAATATTTTCAGTGATTATCTGTCAAAATGGAAAATTAAACCAAATGCAGCAAAAACGCAATTAATTATCTTTCCTCATAAGCCAAGAGCTTCTTTTCTTAAACCAAACAATAATCACATTCTCAAATTGAATGGCTTGGAATTGACATGGTCTGATCAAGCTAAATACTTAGGTTTAACGTATGACAAAAAACTCACTTTTAAGGATCACATTGAAGGAATCCAGGCAAAGTGTAATAAATATATTAAATGTTTATATCCTCTTATAAACAGAAATTCTTAGCTCTGTCTAAAAAACAAGTTGTTAATTTATAAACAAATTTTCAGACCAGCCATGCTTTATGCAGTACCAATTTGGTCAAGTTGTTGTTCCACCAGGAAGAAAACGCTTCAAAGAATTCAGAATAAAATTCTGAAAATGATTTTGAAGCGTCCTCCCTGGTTTAGTACAAATGAGTTACACAGACTCACAAATATAGAACCATTAGATGTAATGTCACATAATATTATAAGCAAATTCCGACAAAAATCGATGCAATCTTCAATTGAATCGATTCGCTCTCTGTATTAGTTAGTAAGTTAGTATATAAGTTCCTTTTCCCCATTACACAATACAAGTAGGTTTAGAATTTTCCCTACACAAAAATCTCAGAATTGCGAAAGCAAATAATGTCCTCATGGTAATAACCAAATCATATATAAAATAGGGCTGAAAAGTCACCACTTGCGGCTGAACACCCAATTTAAATCTTAATAATTTAATTTTAACTCATATTCCAATAAATAGTTATATAAAAAAAAAGCTCGTTTTTGTTTCCCTTTCACCTTCAGTGTATATTGATCAAACTTCGCTCGCATTCGCACTTTTGTTTGAGCTTTAATAGTATCAGGATTGTTGTGATGTCTATGGCTACAAAAAGCAAAAATCGTTCCTCAAAGGGACCAACATTGAAGCAAAAAGTGCTAAGTATGATAAGAAAGCCAATGAGAGATTATAAATAATATCAATCCCACTGCCGCTAATTTTAGTTCTAAGTACTGTTAAATGTTCATACGGCAGATAAATTCTTTTTAATTCTGATTCATGAATGTCCACCAGTGCTTGCAAGTGCTTGGTGCTTGCTTTAAACAGCACGCGCATTGAAGCAAACCGTATTGCGCAACATTATCGATCAAGATTATCATCTTCCGAAATGAGAGAAATATGCTTCAGTGCAGTGCCCATTCATTACGAAACTTTCCTTATTCCGTACACTTGAAGGAACACAAGCTCTAACTGACTCAAAAACATGAATTATAGCTATTGGTAGTGAAAGATGACGTGGAAAGTCTATTCTACAGCAGCGTGAAACCTTCTGAATTTATTTTTTTTATGCTTAGATACTTTAATGATATAAATTATTTTTACATTCAAATTCAACAGTATTCTTTGATGGTGAATGGTTCACCATCGATAGTGTGCTTGAATCACTTATACTACCGATGAATTATTTGAACGAATTGCCTATATTTGAGAGAAAAGAGAATACTGCATACTCTTTTTCAGAAAGGTTCAATAGTATTAAACGTAATACGGCACGCTCGTCGGCAAGTATGTATGGAATGGTTCGTTCTCCAATCTGTTCGCTCGTGTATATTTCCTGCATCGAAGCCAGTAACTCAGTCTGTTGGTATGAGTGCTGTAGCTGCGCTGAACCGTTTTGTTGCAAGTTCCTTGCATTGATGAATGAATGGTGAAAGCTCTGATGAACACACATAACAACAATTTTATAAAACCTGTTTGAATCAGCACAAAAACAAACAGGGACAAGTAGGCACCATAGCCTAAGAACATCTGTGTGTTGATTTAAATTAGAAGCTCATAGAAGTAAATCTTATCAAGGGTCCAGTGTAGAACTCAAGCAAGGGGTTGCTGCCACTGTGACTGCTTACAAAAAAAGAAGACAACTATAAATAAAATCACGAAATAAAAAACGAAGCGTTTTGAATAAATGTTTTTTTTTATTTGTATACTATTCCCCAGAAAATCATTTCCTAGAATTCATTCCCCAGAATAACGTTTACCGGAACAGATCTTTTACCAGAAAAACATCTACTAGAATGAACCAGTACCACGAAAATAATTTTCGAGAACGAATTCATTTTGGGAATGCTCATGTAATTTTCAAGGCAATTTTTTGTTAGTCTGGAGAAGAGGCATCGGAGAATAACGAGTTTAATAAAAAAAATAATCAAACAAGATAACGGGTATGAAATCATTTAGCTACATTTATTTCAATTCAAATATAGTTTCTTTAAATTGTGTATTAGTTTCCGCATATAGTCTAGAGTAGCAAGCTAACTTTTCGTCGTTACTTCGATCTTTTGTGCGTGTACTAACAATAGATTGTTTGGATACATTGTTTAATTTACTTATCGTCTTTGAATCTTCTAGTCATAAAGGGTAGTAAATAGCACACTATTATTTTATATAAGTATCTTATTAAATGCTAACACAATATTCTGTTCGTCATAGAAGGCCGTGAGTGCGCCGGCGACCCGCCGTCGGAAGCGCCGGCCACTGCCGGGGGGGCAGCGCCCCCGCTGAAATCACCTCTGTCTAGCTGCGGGCGTTTGCCCGGATTACCCAAAGCTAGGGGTTATCCCTCAGTTAAGTCCGAACTAGCGGCAGCGAGGTCGGACAGCAGGTCAATAAAAACGATGAGGCGTAGCTGCATTAAACCTTTCAAAATCACAGTAAATTAGAACAAGTTCTATTAGGCAGCATGTTGATCTGTTATGCCAAATGATCATTATGCCAAATAACTATTATGTCAAATAACCATTATACCGAATGGCGTTATGCCAAACGTGGGGCGTCCACTCATGGGCAATAAATTTTTGAGGAAAAAGCTTTGACTTTTTATATTCTGGAGAATGCTTTTCTGGAAAACAGTATTCTGGAATAATGTACTCTGGGAAGTGCTTTTCTGTGGAATGGTTCATTCTGCAAGAAATTTTCCGACGAAATGGTTTCTGGGAAATGGTTTTAGGGGCAATGCTATAGAATCTTTTTTTTTTCATATTTGTATTACTAGAACCCATTATATTCATAATTTTCTTCGTTCGCAGACTTTCACAGCTTGGTGCAATAGCCATTTACGTAAAGCTGGTACATCTATTGAAAACATTGAAGAAGATTTCCGAAATGGTCTCAAATTAATGCTATTGCTTGAGGTTATCTCCGGTGAAACATTGCCAAAACCCGATCGTGGTAAAATGCGGTTCCACAAAGTAAGTTGCAATGATTTCAATTTATCGTGGCTTATTGTATCCACTTACTTAGATTGCCAACGTCAATAAAGCATTGGATTTCATTGCATCAAAAGGAGTTAAGTTAGTGTCCATAGGAGCAGAGGAGATCGTTGATGGCAATCTCAAAATGACACTTGGTATGATTTGGACCATTATACTTCGTTTCGCTATCCAAGACATCTCAGTGGAAGAAATGACTGCTAAAGAAGGACTCTTGCTTTGGTGTCAACGCAAAACCGCTCCGTATAAAAATGTGAATGTTCAAAACTTCCACTTAAGCTTCAAGGTAAATTCATTACAAACGAAAACCAATCAATTTAAAACAATATAATTTATGTTTAATCGTTTCATAGGATGGCCTTGCCTTTTGTGCTCTGATTCACCGTCACAGACCAGACTTAATTGACTATTCCAAGTTGTCTAAAGACAATCCGCTTGAGAATCTCAATACGGCTTTCGATGTCGCAGAAAAATACCTCGATATTCCACGTATGTTGGATCCAGACGGTAAGTTTCATGTAAATCAAGTATACTAAGCCAAAAATAGTACTACCGTCGCTGAATCCCAATTATTAATAACATTTTCATACAATTGCATTTAGATTTGATCAATACTCCGAAACCAGACGAGCGAGCAATCATGACGTATGTTTCATGTTATTATCATGCTTTTCAAGGAGCTCAACAGGTTGGATAAATTTGGGAAATTTAACATCTAATGTCTGCCAATAGTTTTCGCTTTCCGAATTTTCGTGTAAATATTGTTGCTTTTTGTACTAATAACATAACGAACGTATCGTTAGACCAGTAATCCAGTGGACGGAATATATATATATATATATATATATATATATATATATATATATATATATATATATATATATATATATATATATATATATATATATATATATATATATATATATATATATATATATATATATATACTATCGCAGTTTGAATAAAAAAAACACTTTATTTCAGTTTTTGCAATGACTGAGCGGAAATATATATTGGAGATGCCAAGTGAAAGAAAAACTAACAGAAAAGATGAATTTTTTGGAAAAAGATACGCTCAGAGACAGGACTCGAACCTGCGTTCTTATGCATTCCGTGCATACGCGCTACCATTTCGCCACTCTGATCTTGCTTTAGCCACACTAAAACTCGAAACAGACATAGTAGCAACGTACATCGATCATGGTCTACATCCTGGCCGTCACCCGACCGATACCTTACATCCAAACATCTTCTCTGTCCATCAAACACTAGTCCTCTCGCTTTATACCTATTTCTCCGATCAAGCATTGAGTAGGAGAGTGTATTTATAATCGCTTGTCACCTTCTTTAATGGTGCCAGTCGCTGGTTGGACATCGTCAGCGACAGACCCCTATGAAGGTTGTATTGATTGTCTGCCCTTTCCTACCAGAAGCAGATTGTTACGGAAAATCAAACCGCAATTGTTTTTAACGATTTATTAATTTTAGTTTGACGTAAAGCCGCCATGGCTAAGTTCAGTTTTTGCAATGACTGAGCGGAAATATATATTGGAGATGCCAAGTGAAAGAAAAACTAACAGAAAAGATGAATTTTTTGTAAAGAGATACGCTCAGAGACAGGACTCGAACCTGTGTTCTTATGCATTCCATGCATACGCGCTACCATTTCGCCACTCTGATCTTGCTTTAGCCACACTCAAACTCGAAACAGACATAGTAGCAACGTACATCGAACATGGTCTACATCCTGGCCGTCACCCGACCGATATCTTACATCCAAACATCTTCTCTGTCCATCAAACACTAGTCCTCTCGCTTTATACCTATTTCTCCGATCAAACATTGAGTTACACTTAATTCTCGGTTACATGGATTCGCTTACATATCTCACTCAAGACTGACTACAAATTCCTATCTCCTATCCTACCTTATTTTAATTTGGATTTGACAATTCAGCAAAGTTCGATATCGTCGATCGGCCACGTTGCTATGTCGGGTTTACCCCGTGTCAGCATTTTCCTTGCTGCGTTGGTCGGCGGACCCTCGGCTGTCGCTATGTTGAACTATGGGTTCCTTACTGTTGGCGTTGCTGTTCCGGATCCGGTATTTCGTAACACCTACCCTCTAAGAGCGGCGATCGTCCTAGGTCGACTGTTTGGAAGCTGTACTGTTGGAAGCTTTTTGAAATGTATCGTCTTCGGTTCGGTTTTCTCGATTCTGATCTCCGAAATTTCGGGATCCGCATATTTTCTTGTGGTGTATTTATCTTCAGTGCGTTTCCTGTTCTTCGTGATAGCGATTACCAGGATGAGAAGGCTAATGATTACTATGGTGACGATTGTACTTCCGACGATGGTGGTTTTTCTGTGTTGGTAAGATTTTAGGTTGATCTCTTACAGGAGTTCCAGATTTTGTATACTGAGGTCTTTATTTTTCTCTTGTATGTAATTGGTTGTTTCTGGGTGTTTGTTGTAAGTTGGCACTAGGTATTATTCTTTTGCTGAGAATTCGTCTTATTTTTGGAAAGTATAGTTTAGTACGTTTATGGTGCAGTTCTCTGTCTCGATGACGGTCGGTTCCGTTATGACTGTGGAGTCGCCGCAGGAGCTAGATACTTTTAGATGAATGTTTGTATGAATATGAAGCCTCTTCTGATTTCTTTTATTTTAGTCGTTTGATCTGTTTTTCTTTTAGGACATCTTGGTTTCTGGTGTGTTAGAATTCTATAGAAGCATTCGTCTTCCAGCGGTGTTGAATTGTCGCCAATTTTACATTTTTGTAATCGTGGCAATATGTGGTTCTGTCTTTTAGCTGCAAATTGGATTTTTGTGCTGATTCTTGTTTGATTTATGCTGGTAGCCTGTAGTTCTAGTAGCTCGTAGGGGTTGTTGTCCAGTATTAGTATCTTTATCAGAATAACGATGTTGTCTTTGATGATTATTGAATTTGCTGAACTGAATTTGAAAAATCTCGTCTATGAATTTAAGGTTCATGTCTTGCTGTACTAGTCTATGGAAGATGTATTCTTTCTCTTCTAACGATAGTATATTTTTATTCAATAGATCTTGTTTGGAAAATTCAACTTGCTCTTCTATTGTCTGAATATTAAGTTAATGTGTTCTGTAACAGTATCTTCTCTAAGTGTGTTGTTTATTAATGTTATTTGAGAACTAATTTTCCTAATGATATTTGTGACATTATTTATTCTGTTTTGGAAACTAGTATTGATATTGATTTATTTCATTTGGTTATTTACAATTTTGTTTTCATGATCTTGTAATATTTCCTGGCTTAGTAGTATGGTTTTTAAATCTTCTTCGTCGGGATTACCTGCTATGTATTTAACCATTGTTCCAAATGCGTTGATTAATCCGCGTTTCTGTCTGTGGGGCTTAAGGCTTTTAAGTTTCTCTCTAGCAATTTTAATTTTTCTTGATAGTGTTTCGTGTAAGTGATCTCTAGTTTTGAGGGATAGGGTCATTTTCTCAATATGGTTGATGTTTAGTTCGATGTTGCCTAGATCCCTTATTAACGATTCGTTCATATCCTAATCCAATTCTGTGTCAAGTTTAAAGGCTATAAGTCCATTGTTATTTGTCACATCTTTGTAGACGATACGTAGTGAGTCAAGAAAATTCTGAGTAAAGTAGTAGTGTGAGGTTACTTTTTCAGTCGGTTCTTGTGGATTTTTATATTGTTTGTGTCTCTGAAAGTGAGTAGATTGTCAGTCTTTGTTTTTACTAATTTGAATGGGTCTTTGTCCTTCGTCTGTCTCTGTGATATTCGAACGTATTTTGTTTCGTCAGGTTTAAGTTCGAGTGGTGTTTGCTTATTTTCGTGTTTCTTTTCATGTCTTTGTTTGTTTTGATGTTGTTGCGTTTTGACTGCCGATTGAATATTGTCTTCTGCCTCTTGTAGTTCTTCTACGTTCGTGGAGTTTGAAACGTTGAAAATGATTTCTCTAGGCTTCCTTTTTGTAGCTGAATGTATTGTGTTATTGTAAATGTCGGTTAAAAGATTCATTACTTCAATAATTGATTTGTTTGGAAATTTATGCTTTAATGTTCGATATAACTCAATTATTGTAGAATGAAATCTCTCGATTATTCCGTTTGATTGAGAGTTACTGGCATGGTGGATGGAAATGCCAAGGTCATTCAGAAACCCTGTAAAGTCTATGGATATGCATGCTGGTTCCTGGTCGCTGACGATAGTTAGTGGTCTGCCAAATATTCTGATATGTTCACTAAGTGCTCTTTTTAAGTCAACTATTGTTCTAGTTTCTAAAGGAATTATGTTAGCGAATTTTGAGAAGGAGTCCACTATCGTTAACCAATTTAGTCCTTTCATAAAAAAAACATCTATGCTTTTCTGTATTAATTGTGCTTTTCTTGCAAACGCCTTACTAGTATATCCTGTTCTGCTTCCAGCCTGACGTCCTCCAGTAAAATTTCTGAAATGAGAACTTTGTAGATGTGATTAGATTCGAATATTTTTTGTAAGTTTCCTGAACCAGTTGTCTAAATTCTATGGGTACGCGTAAGCAATTTATTTCTCTGGGGTTGAGATACCTTTTGAATATTGGTACTATATCTATTTCGGTGTAATTTGGTTTGAGGATTGTAATACGCATTTCGGAAACGTGAGTCCGCATGGATATGTCCTCGTCATTTTGTGAACGGTTTTTAAATTTACCTGATAGGGTCTTATCGTGCTGACGTGGATTAGAATTCCCTGCATTTAGTTTTGTGTATTTATTTTGTCCGCTATTCTGTTGAGTGCAATAAGGTGTCGGATTATGTGTTTTTTTGTCGAGTCTAAATCTATATGCCGCATTAGAGTACTGTTGCGTAATTTCGAAAGCATGTTCTAATGTTTCAGGTCTGCAACTTGCATTGATGTTTCTTCGTTCAACCCGTCAATGAACCGTGTTAGTGTTATGAGGTTTATGAAAGAATTGATTGCTTTTGTGGATGATTTGTAGTCATCCATATTGGCGGCTGCTGATTTAATAGCAGTATCTATTGCTCGGATTTTATTATAGTATTCAGACAAGTTTTTCTTGCCTGCTTGACATAAAAGAGTGACTTGATATAACTTGTTATATCGCGACGGTCACCGTACGCAGTAAGCAGAGCTTCTTTAACTTCCTCCCATGTTGTGTGGTTACCGGAAGCTATCAAGATTTCTCTTTCTCCCGTGATTTTATTTTTTACACTACGGACTATTTGTCCATAACATATATCATTTTTGTATTGTTCGAAAAGTTTTAGCGTTTGTTCGGTGTCTTGCACCCAGGCTTAGACTTTCTTCTTATTACAGCTAAAATTTAAAATATTCCTGATCGGGTCAGGTGTAGTGTAGCTAAAGAATGGGTCATTCTCTTTGTTCTGTAAAGAATTTATCGTTTGGATTAGTTGAGCTTGGTTTTCGGTCAGTCGCTTGACTTGTTCGACCAGCTCTTTCGTGTCAATTGGTTCCACCATAATTTGATTTGCGTCGAACCTTGCACTAGTTTTTCGAATTTTTAATTTTTGAATATCACGGTCTTTAATTGCCAGTGATATGTTCTGCAGTTTATTTTTTGAATTTTAAACTTCTAGTCACATGGAGTTCAGCTATTAATGATATACCCTCACTATTTGCCTACTACCTCGTTTCTAATTTTTAACTGTCTTTAAGCCACTCTTAGGCACTCGTTTTCACTTCTTAATAATAATAATAAGGTGAAGGTTATTTACAAGATGATTCTTTTCATCAGGGAGTCTGCTCTTTGAGTGTGTAGGGATGGTTCCAGGTGGCGAGATCGATCCTTTCCGATATTTCAAATTCCGGATGTCCTCTCCGAAATAGCTATCGCTGGAATGTCGGTGTCCTCCGTGTTCTCCGTTGGACATCGAATCGTACCACTTTTTTCACGATAAAAGATGTTCTTGAATATTCACTTCTCTAACAATTTTTGTTTCGTTTCTACCACTTGGCGTACTGACTGCGCCAATTATGCCATAGTACACGGCGGTTTGTATAAAAAAAAACTTTATTTCACTCACTCGTCGAATCGTACCACTTTTTCACGATAAAAGATGTTCTTGAATATTCACTTCTCTAACACTTTTTGTTTCGTTTTACCACTTGACTTACTGATTGCGCCAATTATGCAGTGTACTATCGCGGTTTAAATAAAAAAAAACTTTTTTTCACTTAATTCTCGGTTACATGGATTCGCTTACATATCTCACTCAAGACTGACTAAAAATTCCTATCACTAAAACTTTTGTTAATTCGGATTTGACAATTCAGCAAAGTTTTTTTTTGTCGTGAATACGACTTACTTTACTATGGGGTGCCTTTTCAAAATTTACCCTCTGGGAGAGTGATAAGTTTTTGATCGTGAATATTTATTGTTGTATCTAACGAATCAACATAATTTCTACTACATGCCATCGAAAATATGATCATAATTTTATGATAAAATTTTCAGTTTTGTGACATAATCTCAAATAATTCAAAATTAAACTTTTCTGAAATGTTTGGTATAAACAAGTATCAAGTGAAGCCTTCTTTTTTTGCGAAAAATGTTCCAGTGTTTAATGTTGTAGAGAGTTACGCAATTTGACCCTTCTGAATGCTGGAAACGAATCCCTACAGCATATTGATAGTTTCTTTCAATAAATTATGCAAATCCGAAATGAAATAATCGACATTAAAATTCTGTATGCGGCTAGTTTTATAGCCGTTAGGACCGCCCATTAGTGAAAAAGCTGCAATCGAAATCACGTAAAAAGAAAGCTCCTAACAAAAATTGAATCAGTTTTGATTCTATCGCCAATTCGAGCAGATGTGTTTTGTGTCGTCTGCACAGCTAGTTTCGCTTTCGACAAGAGCGATTACGTCACAGCTGCCAGTCATTAGCATTGGTGAAAAAACAACGGTCGAGAGCATTACACAAAATCAGCCGTTCTAATGGCTCTAAAAGTTTTCTAAAGAACTATTAGGATTTGTTGTTCGCAAATCGAAGGTAGTTATCCTCAGTTTAGTGCAAATCAAGAACAGTTTGGTTAGATTTGTGCACTTTTCGCTGTGTGAAATTCACAGTAATCGAGATCAAGTGAAGCCTTCTTTGTTTTTGCGAAAAATGTGAAAAAGGAGAATGCTTGCACAATTCATACAATTGATCAACTAATTGATATTCGGAAGTGTTAAGGAACATGCCAGTTGTTTTCGTATTCACGACATCCAGTTATGTCTCTGACATTACCCACCCGCCTTTTTTTTAAATAACTATTTATTATAATATGAGTTAAAATTAAATTATTAAGATTTAAATTTTCGAGGACGAATAGCGGCTTGGGCATTCTCATCTCGCTGATCGTCAGCCACAGAAAGACCTTCTTCAGGAACTTGATATCAAAAATACATTTGACGTCAACGATTTCCTTCTGGTGGGATACGTTAAATATCAGATTCTCTAACAGTTTTCGTGTTTAGTTAAAAAAAAAGATGTTAAATGTTCTGACTATTATTTTCGGATGATGTTTTGACCGTTATTGTCTGTGGTTCAGAATTCGAGTATCGGTATTGCCAAAGTGATTGTTTTTTCGTGCATCAACTAACAAGTTTTTTTAATAATACGCTTTTCTTTATATCATACTAGCTGAATTACCCGGCGTTGCTCGGAAATGTTTCGTAAATACAAGGCCGCAAAAACAATTTTTGGAATTGTTCTGACCATTGAAATACTCAGAGCGTAGTGAAACACAACCTATTTCCACGTAATCGCTCAAGACTGTGATAATAATTATTTGGTAACGAAAGGCTGTTCATAACTACGTTAGATAACAATTTCGTTCTATAGAATAACGATTCAGTTAATTCAAATGTTATCGTAAACTTATTTTCATCAACTCGGTTCGACAGTTTTCTCAATTTACATGAAAAAAAATGCACATTATTGTATGATTTCTTCGTCAATTCAGATCAATTTTACCTCCCTTGGTTAAGAATATTTATTCTCCCTGCCTCTTGTGAATATTTTTGTGATCCTTACTTAGTTGCTAGAAATATGCAGTACTGGTCAAGAAGTATTATTTTTTCATAAAATGCGATCAATTCACTTTATACTTCCCATGTTTGGGGCACTTGCTACACTCCTTCCTTGAAATAACCCTTTAATCTATTTTGATGTGAAGGTAATATCTGTATTAATCAAGAAGTATCGTTTCTCGTCCAATGAATTTTACATTAAACTCCTCTTTTGTTAGTGAACTTGCAACAACTCTCTGCCCTCTGAGTAGTGTAAAAAGTATCTGTGCTCGTCAAAAAAAGAGAGGGGGGGATGAAAATTGATTTTCCAGACTCTTTTCGCCTAGTCTATATCCTCCGGCTTCCCTCGTTTGTCGTCAAATAAGATAAATTTAACAATAAACCTCTTTTTAGAGGCACTTGCTACAAACTCCAACCTTTTATTCACCTGTGCAATGAATATCTGATCTCGACAAGAAAAAATAATTTTATTACCACCTCTGAATTGCAAAAAGTACCTCTGCCAAGTTTGGTGATAATTTACTGAGTTGTTATGGAATTATTCCGATATTTACGAACAATTGAACTGAGAGCTTCTTCAATAGACACTTGCTATCTTTTCACGCGTATAAATATTCTTACGATCATCTTTTAGTTGTAATAAATATCTGTGTCTGTCGAGGAATTTCGATTTCGTAAAACTCGAAACATTTTGACTCAAATTCCCCCTGTTAGCAAACACTTACTGCAACCACCATCTCTTCCACCCCCCTTCTCATTAAAATATCTCCTATAAGAACCTATGAAGAGCAAGAATTACATGTGCCAAGAATGTTAATAATCAATTGAGTTGTTTTGGAGTTATGTTCGATCATATATACAATTTATCCTTAGCATGTTTGAGTTTAATCTCCTGTTAAAGACCCTAGCTAGGCCTCCTTCCCCATAAAATACACTTATGACCATCTCTGAAGAGCAAGAAGTATCTGTGCTAAATTTGATAGCAATCCGTTCAGTAGTTTCGGAGTTATAACATTGGAAACATTACACCCCCCTTTTCGAAGGCACTTGCTGCATTTACCCCTCGTCAATTCTAAGGTATGCAAAATGTTTCGATGATCTTCAAAACGTGTCGATTCTCGTCAAGTTATGTGATTTTTTTCATAACCACACAAACTACCTTATCTATGTTTAACCCATTTTATCTGAAGCAAGCAAATAAATTGCTTAATGTTCGCTCCGAAATTAATCTTCATCGAATGATCCCGAATTTAAGTCTACACAAGAATTAAAAATTTGTTAAATCAGTGTGATGCTGTCTGTGAGCAGAAGTGAGATACTCGTTAATTGTCCCAATTAGTCGAAATAAGTAAGATATTTTTTTGGAATCGAAATAACATATGATCTGAGATTGCTTATTGTCAGATTCCTAATTCACGTTTCCAGTAAGCCTTTGCTGTAAAAGACTTCAACCTAAGCGCTCGCTCTCCTGAGCCTAGAAATTCGTATTTCAAAGTGACTACATACTCGAGTAGAGTGAGATCAAATAAATAACTCAATTTGATGTTATGATGTTCATATGCTACAGTTTCTGGATACGAGAAAGACAAAGAGCACATTTTCATACCTATCAAATAGCCGCACTTCCATTCACGATGGTTGCGGGACGGATGCGACGAAACGAGTGTGCGTCGGCTAAAACTACCTGTATACAGCTTTGTGAATCAACACTGCTTGTCATATGATCGAAAATTCTCCATCTACTTACAGCTTAACGTCACAGTCCATAGCATTCGCAGAGAGTTCGGAATCCAAATCACCTAGGTTCGAAACCCAAGTCTCTCTCTGTGTTGGTGCTTTTGACGCTTTTTTTATTGTTGCTAGAAATATCGCCTAAAGATATACTATCCCGGGTCTTTTGCCCAATCTATTTTTAGCTTATGCTCGCGACGTGTTTGTTTTCAGTAATGTCTTTTTAAAGCAAATCAATAACTGATTATGCATTCCAGTTTAGTTTTCGTTGTGTGATAATAACTTCAAATTGAAAACTAGTTTTGCTATCAACAAGAAAAAATCTATATCTTATTTAGATTTCAGTTTGCTTTCGCTGTTAGCAAAAATAGTTTTCTTTTTGCTATCATCGGGATATCTTTTTGCTTTCGATTTTTATGTTTTGCCACTTGAAACGACCAAAACAGCAGCAAATTGAGTAATCGATAAATGCGAACATCACAACATCAAAATGAATTTTCAATTTGATCTCACACTCTGCTCGGGTTGCCTTTCAATTTGACATTTGGTTTAAGAAAAGTTTCTGTCACAATGGCAATATGAATTTTGTGAACTTTGAGAAAATTAGAAAATTCATCTTCACTCGATTTTAAGGATCGAACATTCCAATTTAAAATATTCAAATAATTATTTAACATCACTTAAAATTTAAATTTAATTTAAAAATTCATTATAATATTATTTGCAAATTGTCATCCGATTAGAAATGCTTCAAAAAGTGATGAAGTCGAATTTATTTGGATGATCATTTGAAAAAGTGGATCTTGTAGGATCATTTTATTTTCAGTTATATCGCCTAAATCAACTTCATTTAAAGAAGCGAATGGCATTGAAGGAATATTTGTAGGAAGACTGCCATTAGAACTGCCATTAGAAGAAGATGATATGGCCGATCTACCTGTCAATAAAATGTTTTCGTTAGAAGACGAATTGGAAGGCGTACCTGTTTTTTGTTTTTAATTCGAAGAAATAAGTGCCTTAGAAGAATTAGGCGTGGCATTTGTAACGGTTTTTTGATTTTCAGGTATGTTTTGTAAATTTGACTTGTTGTCTAAGCGAACGAGCGTTTAAATTTTTTTCCCTGACAGGACATTTCAAATAATTGGATTTATGATTTCCATCGCAATTTATCAGTGTTTGCATTCATTGGACAAACGTCTTTCGAATGCGATTTACCACAATTCAAACACCACCAACAATTTTTGGTTCCATGGCCGAAGCCTTGGAAGCGACGACTATGCGTTAAGTTTGCAATACGATTATGCCGTTTATAATGTTCCCAATGAATTTTAATGTGGGAAATAAAACGTCCTTTTTCTAAAGTTTTCAAATTGTTTACATTGTATTAGGTAAAGTTCATGGGAAATTCCAGAGCGTGGTTTAGAAGTACCATTCGCTCTTTTTTTCATAAGTATTACTTGGGAAGGGGCAAAACCAGACAATTCTTTTAGTTCATTTTTAACCTTGAAGGGTCTGTCTGATTTTATATCATATGAATAAAATTTATGAAGTTTCTCGGACAAACATCGAATAAGACGTTTGTAATCCTCCAATCCATCAACCAAAACTCTACATTCTCCTCTTCGTCCGATTTGAAATGAGACTTTTACTTCCGAGAGAAAAGTAGAATCTCAGTACGTAATGCTTTGAAGTCGGAAATCATCACCGTCATTGGTGGCATAGATTGTTGTGTCTTCCCAGAACGACTAGCGTGCATTTTATGAATTTTTGAAGAATTTTCTTCTATGTCGCTACAATCGGATTCAGGAAGAATCTCGTAAATATTGTTAGTCGGCATAGGATCAACGGAAGGGAAATCCGTCCGTTGTCTTTTATTTTTACATTCAGATTCTATAAGATCGTGAATGTTATTAGAAAAATGTTGAATAACGGATTGTGATTTATTCCGTATTGAATTATTTTTAGCCTTAGGCTTGTTGCCTCTCCGGTTGGACGCAGGCATTTTTTAAATGAATGAAATTTTAAATTAAATTAACTAGGCTAAATTAGTCTTCGATTAGACTTCTAGTTAGGAAAAGTCTTGATAAGGACTGATTTTGTGGTAGTCTTAATAAAGATAGATTAGTTCGAAGAATAGTTCTTTGAATAGCAAGCCATAAAAAAGGCTGTTTAATCTCTAAGTCACTCTTTGTATCACTTAGTCACTCAAATATCACTCTTTGTGTAGCCTTGAGAAAGCTGACTAATTGTTAGTCTTTAAAAAGACTGTTAGTGGTAGCCTTGAAAAAGACTGAAGCCTTGAATCAATGGAACTCTAGGTAGCCAGAAAAAATTTCCAGGAGCCATACGCGTGCGGTGCAAACGACTGTTCGACACCGACTGGATTCAGCAAAGTTCGATATCGTCGATCGGCCACGTTGTCTTCGATGTAGTGTGGTTGATGGCTGGAACGGTTGCTATGTCGGGTTTACCCCGTGTCAGCATTTTCCTTGCTGCGTTGGTCGGCGGACTCTCGGCTGTCGCTATGTTGAACTATGGGTTCTTTACTGTTCCGGATCCGGTATTTCGTAACGGCCGTTTTATTTCCAAAATTTAAAGCTTTATCGCGAAAAAGTGCTTACAGATGTATTATTCAAAGTATTGTCCGTCTCTATCGACAACATTCTTCAATCTTTCCGGAAATTTTCGGATCCCGGCTCGAAAAAAGGAGTCCTTATTTGACGCTATCCATGAAGCAATCTATTTTTCCAACTCTTCGAAGGATTGAAAATGTTGATCTGCCAGGCCGTGTGCCATCGAACGGAATAGGTAGAAGTCAGAAGGGGCGACATCTAGGGAATACGGCGGGTGGGGCAAGAGTTCCCATTTCAGCGTTTCCAATTGCTTTTTGACCACTTTTGCGACGTGAGACCGAGCATTGTCGTGTTGGAGGATGACTTTGTTATGTCGCTCTTGATACTGTGGCCGCTTTTCTTTTAGCGCGCGACTAAGGCGCATCAGTTGCGTTCGGTAGCGATCTCCTGTGATGATTTCACCCGGTTTTAAGAGTTGTTGTTGTTTAGTTGTTCATCTTTGAAGGTTTTTTCTCTTCCACCATCATGTTTGTCTTCGACATCGAAATCACCATTTTTAAAACGTTGAAACCACTCTCGACACGTTCTTTTACTCAGAGCAGCATCACCGTAAGTTTTTGAAAGCATTCGATGCGCTTCAGTTGCATTTTTTCTAATTGTAATTGAAAAGTAAACTGCCCGCAAATGGCGAGAATTGGGCACATAAACAGACAATTTCGAGCGTGAATAATACGAGAACAAGAACAACTGTCACTAAAACGGCGATGACAATTCGTTAGGCACTGTACACACTCACTTTAAAGGCATTATCATCTATATATTTTGGAAAAATGGAATTATGACAGATCGAAGTTCAGCGGAACTCTACTCTCTCATTCAGCAAATAAAACTTTCACTGATCGGATTACCGAATGTGTTCAGCTGTTTGAAAGTCAGCAAAACTGTACCGACATCCGTAAAAATAATTACGGTGTGTACAGTTTTTAAGCAGCGAGACAGTTTTTTTTCAGAATCTGTTCTGTACGTTCAAGTTATCAAAAAGCGTACCATGCGTACTTTAGAGATCTAATAAGGTCGATGTTTTCAGGTACTGCGGAACTTTTGATTGCTTGGAGACGACGCTTAAATTTTAATTTGATATTGATCTTACCAGTTCGATCATGCAACGCAAGGAAAATCTCTTAGTTTGACCTTAGCGCTTCTACAGCACAACCTTTTCATTGATCAATTAAAAAAGTACGGGTGTGTAATGTCAGACATAACTGGATGTCTTGAATACGAATAAAACTGACACGATTTCTTTATAGTTTCGAATTCGAATAGATAGTTGATCGATTGTTTGAATTGTGAAACTGTTCCCCTTTTCATTACTAGAGTTTTAAACGATTTTTGACGTCGATTATCTCATTTCGGATTTGCATATTTCATTGAAAGAAACTATCAAGATGCTGTACAGGATTCATTTCTGCCTTTTAGAAGGACCAAATTGTGGAATTCTGTAGGATATTTAGCACAGTTCGGAACGATTTTCGCACAGCGAAAAGTGCACGAAGCAAATCAAACTATTTTGGATTTTCACTAAAATGATGTTTCTACCTTCGATTTGCTAAGAAGTAATCTTAATAGTTCTTTATTTTTCTTTTAGAGCCATTAGAACGGCTGATTTTATATGTTGTCCACTTTTCGTTTTCTTTCTCTCCAATGCAAACGACCAGCAGTTCTGCTGTCTGAT
Organism: Malaya genurostris; assembly: GCF_030247185.1. Classification (NCBI taxonomy): domain Eukaryota; kingdom Metazoa; phylum Arthropoda; class Insecta; order Diptera; family Culicidae; genus Malaya; species Malaya genurostris. The sequence continues at coordinate 154,461,946 of NC_080571.1, forward strand.
GCAATCGTTCTTGCTTGAATTGAAACTAGCTTTGCGAACAAACCGCAACACTTCGGCTCCCAGTGCCAAACGATACCAAACTGGTTTAATGACTGGAAGGTAAATGGGAATTACGACATGTGCGTTTCTTTTTTCAACCACGCGAAAGGTGCGCTCTCCGATGCCGCTGCTTGAATGCGTCTTCTCGCCCTGACGTCTGCTTCCATCCAACGCACAAGAAGAAATGATCGATTTTCGACCACGGTTCCCCTTTTATACGCTGTCAGTTGAAGATATGTGCCTGACTACCTCAAAATCGTCGTCCTTGCGCGAAAAGGCCAAGCAAAAGTAAATAGTTTTCCGCGTTGTTTTCAAAGTTTGAGAAAACTTAATTTTTGAGTTGTTTGTGCTTATCTCACACTGTTCAAAATATTATCCTAAATTCCTGATCATATTTTTGATGAAATGGTGAAAGAATTATGTTGCTGCCGTTAATACAAGTCGAGATATTCACGATTAAGTTCTGTCCATTCTTCCGTATGGCTAGTTTTGAAAAGGCGCCCCATAGTAAAGTAATTTCTGATTTGTTAATCTTGCCCCCGCGATGACCAATACTATTCATCTGACTCCATTGAACACCCAATTCATCAACTGGTAAATGATATCAGAACTTTTTCTCCTGCTTACAGCGGTTTTCTAGATCATATGACATAGCATTCCGTCATTAAGTCATTTGGCAAGCAACAATTTTGATACCCAATTAGGCACGCGGTTCGACGTAATGACGAATCACATCGATCAAATATGCATGTGAAATCTTCATAGCGCGTCAAACGATTTTTTCAACGATCTATAGATAGGTGTTTAGCGCACAACGAATTCCAACGAGTGTTTGGCCGTCGAAGAAAAGAATACTACACGCTGCCAAAAAATTACCTAATTTTAAGTACTTTTCACTCAATGGAGGGGTTGTGTGCAGGAAGCCAATTTTGGGTAAAATGGGTTTTACTTATTTTTGAGTAAAAGCATCAATAGTACTGATTAGGTAGAAACTACGCAAGCGATATAAAAATCAACTTGGGTAATTTGATTTCAGTTTTCGTTCGATGGTTTGAAAAATAAAACGCAAACAATAAAGTGAACTATGATTACTTTATTTATTTAATATTAATCTTTTTACATATTTCAACAATGTAACTATATTATTGAACTACCAAGGGTGTTCTATTCAGCTGCTGGAACTGCACCGTTGAGCGATCGAACGCATCTCAATATCTTCCATCGCCTGAAATGATATTACGGTGTAATTATTATTTTAAAAAGAAATGATACAAAGCTACTCACACTGCGATTGATGACAATCATTGAATTATTCTCCCAAAACCGGCAATTTTACAAAATAATTTCACTCACTTCAAATCTGACCGATAGTTTCTGCAATGCAACACACAAAATTTTTTCCATTGTCCATACAAAACAATTTTATGAATTTTTCCCACTTTTCCGGCAAGTTTTCCTATTTTTTTATGTACGAACCCGGTGGGAGTATATACTGATCAAACAAAAAAAAAAAAAAGTATATATATATATATATATATATATATATATATATATATATATATATATATATATATATATATATATATATATATATGTATATATTTATATATATATATATATATATATATATATATATATATATATATATATATATATATATATATATATATATATATATATATATATATATATATATATATATATAAATATAAATATAAATATGATATTTTGCCATGCATATGTCTTATTTAACTATGAGCGCCTCTAAAATCCGGAGAAATGGGTAGAACTCAATCGGGAATTTCTCGAGCTGTATAGTGATTTTCACTGTCGGCTAGAAAAGATTGCGATGCGATAAGATCGCGACAAAATGCCGCAAAGATAGCGAAACTGTCATTCGCATCGATTCAACCCCTTCGAGACCACAAGCCAGAAAAAAATATTTTTTGAATTGACCGTTACAATGACTAAATTTTTATTTATTATTAAGAAAACTTTAGTCATAATGAATTCATATTGATAATGCGTATGTGGCAGATTACAGCTACAACTTGCACGGATCGTGACGGTGACGTTACGTGTGAATGGCTCCATAAGAATGCATGTAATTAATGTTGATGGTGCCGGTGGCGGAGATTGACTGTGACCGAAGAAGGCGGATCGTCTGAATCGTACATAATGGTTATTTTGTGCTTAGTATGTTTCCTTTTCATTTATAAATTTTTATTATCGATGCCTTGGTTTTCAAAACCTCGTACTTTATTCGATTGTGCTATTTGTCTACTCTAAAAAGTTGGTCGTCTTTGACAGAAATACATTTGTTGATGCTTTCGATGAACAATGAAATAACAATTGTCGCTAAAGAATTTTACCAGTTGAAAATGCAATTGGCCTCAATCCAACAGCCGATTAATTTTTCTATTGGCCTAATGCTAGTTAATTTCAATACAACAGACAGCGAAGGGGTTAAAACAACTGTTCAATTTTCTGGTAGCGATGCCAGGTGAAATTTTAGGCGTCTGCGTATTAGAAATGGTCCTATGCGACCTCAATATTTAGAAGTATGACGAAAAAACCAAACGAAAACCCTACAGTAATAGCAAAAGTCATTAAAATGGACGATTGTTTATAAAAATTTCGAAAATCTGCAAAAAAGTCGGCATAATTGCAAAGTCTGCTAACAAACGAAATTGCAAATTTACATACCAATCTGCAAACCTGGCATCAGTGGCTCTGACGCTCATTATTTCGCTATCCTGCTACGATTCCGTCGCATTCTATGTCCAGCTGAAAACCACTATACTAAACGCAACAACTTATCTCTTTCTACAGGGTGTCCCACAAAGACTTTCGAATTTAAAAATGCAATTATATGAAAACGGTTTGATAGATTTCAATGATTTTACATTTATATGAAAGGTTAATTCATGAATTTTATTTATGAACAATGTTTGGCGCTACGTGCCAAACAGCCAATGAAACAATTGATGTTCTGCGAACAATCTTTGAAAATCGAATAATCAGAAATTGTGTTGTCAATTGGCCTACGAGAAGCTGCAATTTGTCGCCGCCAGATTATTTTCTTTGGAGAGCGGTTAAAGATAAATCTTACTTCAACCATCCAGAACCAAGTTAAAACCTCAAGCAGGAAATTCAAGTTGCTATGTATTGATGACATGATACCAAAAACAATTGAAAATGCACTCAAAAATTAGATGGATCATATTGGCTACTGCCAAACCAGCCGTGGATGTCATTTGAACGAAATTACTTTTCATAAAAATTTCTTTAAAAGTATAACCCGTTTTATTATTATTGCACTTTTAAATTCGCAATTTTTCGTGAGACACCCGTACATGCCATCAGATATATAATCAGTAAGTTAGGAATCAATTTTCGACAGTGTAAGTGATATAAATAACGCAAAATTAGGTTTCCGTAAATAGAAAATCTCATCACGACGGTTATGAGGTAATCAGGCACACATCAGTTCCGATGTTCAACTGGACGAGTATAAAAGGTCAACCATTGCCAAAATTTATCATTTTTTCTTGTGCGTCGTGGTGGGAACCTTCCACCATCAGCAGTAATAGTTTCGGCGTGTTATACAGCCTCAACTAGGTTCAGTGTCTGGATTCTGGTCCAAAGCCTAATTCCTTAATTCAGATTCGGAATTCGAGTTCCGAAAAAAAATCGGATTCTGAAAACGATTTCGATTCCTGAATTTTAGAATTAAGGTCATACACTAAAAAGGACTGTACATAGTACACAACATTTAAATTTCGCATAGGAATATGTTGATGGTTCTAAAACGAACCGGTTCGAAAAATTCAGGAAGGGACTGGATTTTAATTCAAGAACTAAATTCAAAAATTAGAACAGGCTCAGAATTCAATTGCAATTTAGTGTTTGAACTAGTTTCGAAACCGAATTCAGTTCCAGAATCTAGTTCCAACATGCAGGTTCTGAATTCTAAACCTGTATTTTGAAACTAAGTTCCTGAAACCCGACGATCGACGTCCAAATGAGAGCACGACCTAAGAGTTTGAGGCTTTATACCACACGGAAGATCTGCTTTCATTGTCGACTGCTTCTACTGACGACTGACTGCTCTCATTACTGGCGTCTGCTGTTCCCGTCGATCGAAGCGAACTATTTACTATTGGTACACCCCTTGTGTTATGTGAAAGTTTTTTTACTAGTTGGTTTCCCCTCGTTTGTCAACACCAATCAGCTGCTTGCAATGATGCCTGATTTCATCATAATATATTTGAAAATGAATCATCACAATAAATTGTTGGATTACGTTGATAATATATTTATCTTTTTTAGCGATGTTGGAAGGTAACCATTTATTTTTCTCAACGTTGCTCATCTAGATTATTTTTTATTGTGTTGGTAATTCTCCCCCAAAATTAAGTAGCGGCAGACCAGAAGCAAGTAAATATTGTAACAAAACGTGCTCGATTTTGTATTGCGTTGAAGGATGAGAAGTAGACACAATTATGTATATAGTTTTGGCAATATGTACTAAATCTGTATCCTGCATGAAATTCGCATGGACGTATACGAATCAATACATTACAGGTAATTCTGTATAAATGGCAACTCTGTTGGTAAATGAAAAAAATAAACACAGTCTAGATGACAGACAGGATGTTTTTGATAGGGTAACGTGGCGACATCATGACATATGCGTGTACTGTCCCAACTGAAGGAATATTCGAAATGACCGTTACAATTATTGATGAATCTATTTTGAGTGTCCTGTCTGTTAGTGTGTGCTTCAGTAGCGTTTTGTGTAAAGAAGTCCTCAATAGCGATCAGGTATCTGAAGCAGTCATTATCGTTCCTCTTCGTTCCCCTATTGGACCTCACCCTCTTATCACAACGACCATGGGTATTACGGCTTGTTCCAAGTTGAAATGTTCTACTATCGCTGGACCAGATGGTATTTCTTCAATAGTATTGAAAAGGTCACGCAAACAGGTCGACGCAATTTACACTAATTTTGGCAGCGTTTGATTAAATACAGCATCAAACAGCAATAGCCAACCTTGACAGAATTGGCTTTAACGGTGCTCTATTGGAATGGATGTAGTCATATCTAACTGGTTGAGAGATTTCTGTGAGAATAGGAAACAGGATAACCACCACCAATGCTGTTAGTTCTGAAGTTCCTCAAGGAAGTCATTTAGGACCGTTCATATTTTTACTCTATATCAACTATCTCAACTTCACTGTAAAATGTTACAAGCTATCATTCGCTGATGATTTCAAATTATATCATCTGATAAATGGTCAAGATGACGCATGCTTTCTACAAGCTTAACTTGATGCTTTTTCAAAATGGTGTCATGTGAACTGGATGGTACTGAATGCCTCTAAATGTACCGTTATATCCTTTTCTCGAAAGTGCTCAATAATTTTGTTTGACTACTACTTACAAAAGTCTATGTCTTTATATCCATCGGTTCGAGTAGTCCTAACTTTCATATCCCACGTTACGTTTTTACTCTATATCAACGATCTCAACTTCACTGTAAAATGTTACAAGCTATCATTCGCTGATGATTTCAAACTATATCATCTGATAAATGGTCAAGATGACGCATGCTTTCTACAAGCTTAACTGGATGCTTTTTCAAAATGGTGTCATGTGAACTGGATGGTACTGAATGCCTCTAAATGTACCGTTATATCCTTCTCTCGAAAGTGCTCAATAATTTTGTTTGACTACTACTTACAAAAGTCTATGTCTTTATATCCATCGGGTAGTCCTAACTTTCATATCCCACGTTACGTTTTTACTCTATATCAACGATCTCAACTTCACTGTAAAATGTTACAAGCTATCATTCGCTGATGATTTCAAACTATATCATCTGATAAATGGTCAAGATGACGCATGCTTTCTACAAGCTTAACTTGATGCTTTTTTCAAAATGGTGTCATGTGAACTGGATGGTACTGAATGCCTCTAAATGTACCGTTATATCCTTCTCTCGAAAGTGCTCAATAATTTTGTTTGACTACTACTTACAAAAGTCTATGTCTTTATATCCATCGGTTCGAGTATTCCTAACTTTCATATCCCACATTACGATTCCTCATTCGTCTGGCCGTGTTCCAAAGAGTGCTTATCGAGGTTTCTCTTGACAAACCTTAAGAAACGCCTTGCAAGCATCTAAGATTCAAGCAGCCTTTGAATACTGTTAGTCGTTGGACCAGAAAAACGTTTGGTTTGGGCATGCTTTTTGTCCCGGGTTGGCGGTTCAATGCATAGGACGCTGGTCTTACAAGTAAGTTGTCGTATGTTCGGACTCCGACCTGGAAGGATTCTTAGTGCCAGTAGGATCCATAGTACTAGCCATGCAATGATTCTATACACTAAAAATCGGCTGCGAAGTCTGTTGAAACAGAAAGGCCAAATTCCACAAAAGGAATGTAATGCCAAGACTTTGCTTTTTGGGCTTGCTCTGCGGCCACCAGAATCGAAGAAACGAAGATGTCATAATCTTCATGCAGGGGGACCTCTTCTATTGAATTAAAAACACTTGAGATATTACTTTGGCATGTAATCCAGTCAATATTTTTTGACAAACCATATGGAATAATAGCTGAATTAGCAATTCAATTGCTACCGCTATTTGCGACGATGATTGATAAATGATCGCTACCGTGAAAATCAGGAAATATTTTGCGGTGAAATCTAGTCGAATTGAAGTCGAGTAAAGAGATAAATCTAAAGCATTTGGACGTGCTGGAGGTCTTGGGATCCGTGTCGTGCTACCCGTATTTCATACTGTCATGTTAAAATTGTCGTCATTATTATATATTAATAATGATCTGTTATGATTGTAAATAGAAGCTCACATCATTTCGTGTGAATTGAAATATCTATAAAACAACCGTAGAACAGGGAGAGCTTCAATCCTTTCATTAAAGTGAAAGACTTCGAAGTTATTTTAGACAGCAAACTTGATTTCAAGAATCACGTCGATTACGTAATTTCAAAGGCTTCCAAACTCTTAGGTTTCATCTTTCGAATTGCTAAAGTTTTCGTAACATACACTGCTTGAAAGCTCTTTATTGTGCACTGGTCCGATCAATCCTCGAATATGCAGTTATTGTTTGTTCACCTCATTACCAAATTGACATCCATCGTGTCGAAGCTATTCAACGCAAATTCATTAGATTCGCTCTTCGTAATATACAATAAAGTGATCTATTCAACCTTCCAAGCTACGTGGATCACTGCCGACTTATCGACTTGGATCAGCTGTTTGTTAGAAGGAATGTTCACAAGGTCATTTTCTTCGCGAACTTGATACAATCACCTATCGATTGTGCTGATCTTTTACAGTTGGTTAATTTCGACATTCATCTTCGCAGTCTTCGTTCACACCCGTGTTTTAGAATTCCCACTGCTAAAACCAACTACGGGTATAATGAGCCTTCTAGTATGTGTCGTTTATATAATATTTGCTCTGATGATTTTGATTTTCATCTATTGCGAAATGCAATAAAGCGGTTGTTCCGTGATTCCTTATCTATCTAGTTGTAGAGCTCTGTAATGTAATTTAGTTCAATCGAAGTCTTATATTACACCATCTAGATATTATAATTTGTTGGTAGAAAAGATGAGGAGGTTTTATGCCTTTTAGAGAAAGAGATTATAATTTCATCTCCAGAAGGCTCCCGAATAAATAAATAAATTATTTAATTAACGTGAATTGAAACTGAAATTTTACCTCACTGATATTGACTGCATAACAAATATTTGGTTTGCATGAATTACGTACAGTATCACAGGTAATTAATTTAACGACTATTCTGAAACTTTCATCATGGTGATCAAGATACAATAAGCTTCTCAGCTTTATCAAGTAACGTTATCGTTGAAAAGCTCAACAAAGTGATGTGTACTCTGTGTGGTATTAGTGTTCATCGGAGAGTTGTCATTTCTTTTTGTATTGTGTTTGATGGATTTGATAGAATGTAGAATACCAGCGTAAGTGGTGTTGAGGCCTCGCTTTCTGATGATTAACTGTTCTGGTAGTATAGGAAATATGAAACCTTTTCAACAGAGCAATGCTCTAGATCGAAAAGATCGATCTATGATCTTTATTTTTGCCTTTCTCATATAGAAAGGTTATGCAATCACTGTGAAAACCGACTTTTGAACCGAGGCCCGGAGGGCCGAGTGTCATATACCATTCGACTCAGTTCGTCGAGTACGCAAAATGTCTGTGTGTATGTGCGTATGTGTGTATGTAACGTATTTTGCACTAACTTTTCTCGGAGATGGCTGAACCGATTTTCAGAAACTTAGAATCAAATGACAGGTCTTGTGGTCCCATACAAAATTCCTGAATATTATTTGAATCCGACTTCCGGTTCCGGAATTATGGGGTAAAATGTGTAAAAAACTGTGAAAATAAGTGCACTAACTTTTCTCAGAGATGGCTGAACCGACTTTCACAAACTTGAGTTCAAATGAAAGGTCTTGTAGTCCCATACGAAATTCCTGAATATTATTTAGATCCGACTTCCGGTTCCGGAGTTATGGGGTAAAATGTGCAAAAAAATGAAAATATGTTTTCTAGCTTTTCTCATAGATGGCGCGACCGATTTTCATAAACTTAGGTTCAAATGAAAGGTCCTGTGGTCCCATACGTAATTCCTGTATTTCATCTGGATTCGACTTCCGGATCCGGAAATATAAGGTAAAGTGTGTTAAAAATTGTATACCATCATTGAAAAGGGCGAAAAACCGTAAAAAGTTCTCTAAATCGACCTCAAATCTTCTCCAATTAATAGTTTTTATCAGTAGACGGTCAAACAAACCGATTTCGGTTATTCTTTTTAGGAATCGAAGGAAATTATTTTGAAGAATATCACAGTATTATATATGATGGTATGATTGATATGAGAAAGGCATCATTACACCACAAGCTGGATTAAAACAGGTTTTTCTAATGCAATATTGTGTCCTTCGTTAATGGTGTGATGAATAAGTGCTGCTTTTTAATTTAGCCTGTATTCGTGTGGTGGTGGATTTTCAGTCAATTTCAAAAAACGAATAATGTTGGATCGATAGCCACTGAGTCTGGTTTTTAGTTGATTGGTTGTCATTCCAATGTATGAATTTTCACAATCATTGCAGGGAATGCTATAGATGATGTTGGACTGTTTTAATGGATCAACAGAATCTTTAATCGGTCGTAGTAGAGATTGTGTTGTTTTGAATCGTGTTATTCAGGCTGAGGGTCTAGGATTGGTCTGGAGCAGGCCCATTCGCGAGTGTTTGTTTTATTTTATTTTTTCAGTAGTCGTGTTTCATCTCGAGATGTTAAAAGCAATGCGACTGGGAGAAAAATGATACTGGTGAGATCTGGATATTTTCTATTTCTCTATAATGCCTTCTTATATTTCTCCTGAGTATTGAAAATCAGCTTTTGTTGAGATCATATTGTTTACCAAAACATATCCGGATTTCTTTCTCTACTAACGCAACTCCTATCCCGAGATGCTCGTGGAGATACAGAGGTACCCGCGGTCTCTAGAAGCAACGAGTATCGGACTAACATTCCTTTTTTTTCCTCAGTAGCACAGCTTCTGGTCGTAGCCGGCGTCGTTTTTGATCATTTAATAAAAAGTGAGGAGTGAGTGGGTATGTACAGTGAAAATGATTTGCTTCTCCCAAACATCATTTTCTTGGTTCATTGTACATTTCCGCTCATTTGGTCAGTTACGAAGTGCAACTACGGGCGATCTACTCCAGCTCAGCTCGGATTAGAGATTGTGTTGTTTCAATTGGTCTATGACTCAGTTGTATGGTTGGGAAGTCCGGTTTCAGTGATTTTGTAATTTATTTGCTAAGAATTGGTATGAATGGTATGGATCTACATCGAATTCGTTGTTGCATAGCGTTGGTTGGTATAGTGGTTTTATCAGTGACTTCAGTTTCTGTTGTTTTTAAGTTGCCAAATTGATGATAGCGTGTTATTGTGAGGCTGCTTTGCGTGAAAAATGTTTACAAGCTTGTTTGATTGATAGATATTTTGCTTCAGATGTTGGTATATGATATGTTTTTGTTGATCTACTGATTTGTAAAAGTTAAAGTTAAAGCAGTAATTCGTTTTATGAGAGTTGAGGCTACATTGATTTTTATCGTCATTGGATGAAACGAGTCATAATTTATTAACCTTCCAGATGCAATATGTTAGTTTTGGAATACCACTGTTTGTTTATGATTTGATCTTTATTTCGTATTAGTAAGGTATCCACAAAGGGTAATTTGTGGTGTGCCTCTTCTTCTACGGTAAATTGGATATTTTCATTATAGCTGTTGAATTTGTCTAATGTGTAGTGGACTTGATCGTCAACATGTTATCGGAGCACCGGTATTTTAAACGGAATATATTTAATCACTGGGTCGAGTCAGCTAATATTGGTGATAACGAACTACCCATGGCGGTTCTAAACATCTGTAGATAGAATTTGTTTCGAAAGCGGAAATAACTGTTGTTAAGACAAAAGTCAACCATCTCTATGAACAGATCAAGGTTGACATTTGTTACAGTTCTGAATGTAGTCTTAAGCTTGTCCCTATCTTCTCTAGTTCTCTTTCTCTATCCCCTCAAATCTATGAAATGTATACCATGTAATGTACTGACTCGATGTAAAAACTCCTACTAAGTCCCTCACCTTATATTTCCCAACCACCCCAAACTGTGACAAACCCGGTGAACGACCAGAATTAGGTTAAAACCGGGAATAAATAAACGATATAATAATAATTATTGTTACAGTTCTAATGCTAGGCCAATTCAGGATTATGTTGTTGATGACTAAGTTATTTGCAATGTTGGTGAAAAGCTATACTACGTCGAACGAAACCAAAATTAAGTCTTTAGGTATTGTTATCGTGTTTATATACTTCGAAGATTCAAAATCATCGGCAACATATATTTACTATTGAAACACTGTTTTAAAATAAATGCTATATCCTTCGCTAAGTTGTATGTTGGGGCGGCTATGTTTTGAACAATTTGGTTTGTATATCAAATTTCTGTACCGGTTTTTAATTTTCGTAATATTATTTGATCTATGACCTTTAATTTAAATAGTCGTGATGAGATCGTTTTTCTTTCGTTGGATGTCTAGAGAGAACTTTGTATGTTGCATTGTCCAATAAGGGAGTATACTATTTGCCGGATGTGTAGCATTCAGCAATAGTCTGGTTATTTTAGAGTCTGCTTTTTTTTGTGGACTTTTTGTCGTGAATACGACTTACTTTACTATGGGGTGCCTTTTCAAAATTAGCCATATGGAAGAATGGGCAGAACTTAATCGTGAATATCTCGACTTGTATTAACGGTAGCAACATAATTATTTCACCATTTCATCAAAAATATGATCAGGAATTTAGGATAATATTTTGAACAGTGTGAGATAAGCACAAACAACTCAAAAATTAAGTTTTCTCAAAATTTGAAAATAACGCGGAAAACTATTTACTTTTGCTTGGCTTTTTCGCGCAAGGACAACGATTTTGAGGTAGTCAGGCACATATCTTCAACTGACAGCGTAAAAAAGGGGAACCGTGGTCGGAAATCGATCATTTCTTCTTGTGCGTTGGATGGAAGCAGACGTCGTGGGACTAGCAGCTTCGGAGAGTGCACCTTCTGCGTAATTAAAAACCTCAAACGCTTAGGTCGTGCTTTCATTTGGACTTCAGCCGTCAGGTGGAGCAGTCGTCAATGAAAGCAGACCTTTTGCGTGGTACCAAACCTCAAACGCTCAGGTCGTGCTCTCATTTGGACTTCAGCCGTCAGGTGGAGCAGTCGTCAATGAAAGCAGACCTTTTGCGTGGTATAATGCCTCAAACGCTTAGGTCGTGCTTTCATTTGGACTTCAGCCGTCAGGTGGAGCAGTTGTCAATGAAAGCAGACCTTTTGCGTGGTATAAAGCCTCAAACGCTTAGGTCGTGCTTTCATTTGGACTTCAGCCGTCAGGTGGAGCAGTCGTCAATGAAAGCAGACCTTTTGCGTGGTATAAAGCCTCAAACGCTTAGGTCGTGCTTTCATTTGGACTTCAGCCGTCAGGTGGAGCAGTCGTCAATGAAAGCAGACCTTTTGCGTGGTATAAAGCCTCAAACGCTTAGGTCGTGCTTTCATTTGGACTTCAGCCGTCAGGTGGAGCAGTCGTCAATGAAAGCAGACCTTTTGCGTGGTATAAAGCCTCAAACGCTTAGGTCGTGCTCTCGTTTGGACTTCATTCGTCAGGTGGAGCAGTCGTCAATGAAAGCAGACCTTTTGCGTGGTATAAAGCCTCAAACGCTTAGGTCGTGCTTTCATTTGGACTTCAGCCGTCAGGTGGAGCAGTCGTCAATGAAAGCAGACCTTTTGCGTGGTATAATGCCTCAAACGCTTAGGTCGTGCTTTTATTTGGACTTCAGCCGTCAGGTGGAGCAGTTGTCAATGAAAGCAGACCTTTTGCGTGGTACCAAACCTCAAACGCTCAGGTCGTGCTCTCATTTGGACTTCAGCCGTCAGGTGGGGCAGTTGTCAATGAAAGCAGACCTTTTGCGTGGTATAAAGCCTCAAACGCTTAGGTCGTGCTTTCATTTGGACTTCAGCCGTGAGGTGGAGTAGTCGTCAATGAAAGCAGACCTTTTGCGTGGTATAAAGCCTCAAACGCTTAGGTCGTGCTTTCATTTGGACTTCAGCCGTCAGGTGGAGCAGTCGTCAATGAAAGCAGACCTTTTGCGTGGTATAAAGCCTCAAGCGCTTAGGTCGTGCTTTCATTTGGACTTCAATCGTCGGGAGCAGACCTTTTGCGTGGTACCAAACCTCAAACGCTCAGGTGGTGCTCTCATTTGAACTTCAGCAGTCAGGTGGAGCAGTCGTCAATGAAAGCAGACCTTTGGCGTTGTACGAAACCTCAAACGCTCAGGTCGCAGAGCCAGTTTCCCTTCGAAGAAGATCGATTACATCATCCTGTTAGTGGTCGTTTGCATTGGAGCAAAATACAACGGGAAATGAACAACAATGTGGAGCATTATGCAAAATCAGCCTTTCTAATGGCTTTAAATGTTACCTAAAGAACTATAAAGATTGCTTCTTTGTAAATCAAAAATAAAAATTAGCAGTGCAGTGCAAATCTAAGATACTATGATTAGTTTTTTTTTGCAATTTTCACAGTTCTAAATTCGCAACAGTGTTCAAACTCGTTTATACCCAATCAGTGTTTAATATCTTAGAAAATTATGCAATTTGGCCCTTCACGCACGCCTTCATAAAGGGTTCTTTCCAAAACCACCGATATTTTATCATAAAGAACTATACTGATTATTTTGTAATATTTGTGTGTCAGAATGTTTGATGTAACTAATCTGTACTGTAGTTTGGGTGTATCGTTGCAAATTCTAGTAGTGTGAAAGGGCAAAACTGGCACAATTAACACAATCGATCAACTAATTCATATTCGGAAGTATAAAGAAAGAGTGCCAGTTTTATTCGTATTCACGATATCCAGTTATGTCTCTGACATTATACACCTGTATATTTTGTTATCGAATGATTAGTTTTGAGTGATGATGAATTTTGTGGTGAGCTTTGTTGTAGTAACATTCTGCATTTATTGTTGACTCACAAGGGTGGCAAAAACTCGCTCATGAGGCTCATCTTTTTTTTTATTTATCAGCTCACATCATGATTTAAGATGCATTCTGCAAAATGATGATAAAGATGAAACTCATCGCTGATCTAGGCAAATACACTCACCTATGCAGAGTATCACTGATACCAAATTGTGCTGGTAATGATGGTGTTCAGTTTTTGTTGTATAGTACCTAACTCTCATTCCAAGTTTTGAAAAGTTAATACTGAATTTGGAATCACCGTACTGAGCTACGCTGGTGAGTGTATGTTTACACTACAGAACTGTCAACACAACCAAGATTTTCGGTTTTGTATTCAAAATGAGCACGAGCGTTGATGTACAAAAACAAAAATCAAATCGTATCGGGATGTATGCACGATTGAATTTCATGTCTTGAGCTAAACATATCTGGTTACTGAACCGAACGCGATTTGCAGCATATGAAAACATGTGTTGATTGTTGGATTGAAATGACATCGACTTGGCCCATGGCAACTCTGGTAGATGGGAATACAAGTAGCTACAGTGTCATAAGAATCTGATGCAATGGGCCGTATGAATAAAACATAGCATGCTTGAATTTTGGTAGTAAATGCTACATATGGATCACGTTCCTGTCAAAAGCAGAGACTTTACTACACAACAACGTTCGAACATGTAGTATTTACTACAATTTTTCGGTAGGTAGCTCCAGAGGTTGCTACTCCTGTGTTTGCTGATGAAGCGAAGTAGAAAAATTAAAACCAAACCAAACGTGTTTTACTCTGTGGACTATGTTTTTGAGAAGATACTACAAACAACAGACTTTACTACATTTTATTCATACGGCCCAATGTGTTGATGTACAAACACATCAAATCACAACTCACAAAACGTCTCTCAGAGGATTCTAATATTTGATGTGCACTCAGCGCTCATCTGCTGATTGCTTGACACTACGATGTTGAAGCGATGTTTTCTCGATACAAATGGTTGCCCAGTTACTCAACTCGCTCAGTGATGCTAATGAAACCGATTAGCAGGTGAGCTTAACTCACTGATGATGAAGTACAAAAATGCCAACCTTGTTAACTTATCTGGAGGTTAGGAGTAAGCTGCTTTAGTTTGTAGTGCATATGATGTATTTCTAAGTTCAGAAGCCTTTTTAAACGTGCAAGCAGTTTTTATAGTTTATCAGTCTGGCTTTATAATACAAAAAAAATGTTATTCACAGTCCGATGTTTCGGCCTTTGGTGGCCTTAATTTAACGACTATTCTGAAGCTTTCATCATGGTGATTAAGATACAATAAGCTTATCAATGTTATTAAGTAACGTTATCGTTGAAAAGCGCGACAAAGTGTGGTATGCTCAACATGCTACACACCGTTCGAACAGGCCAATATTCCGAACTTGCGATAATGTAGGTCTCTACTATGAGGACTACGTCAATAAAATGCGAACGACATTTAAACGACAAACACAGGAGCAATTGTTTGTGTCTAAACAAAAAACGCAAGGATTTGTATACTTAAAGCCACCCCAACAAGTGACTGCCAAAAATTGCAATCGCTTTGGAGAGGACCGTATGAAGTAGTCGCTCTCCCGAGTGAACAAACGACAACCATAGAAAATGGCAATAGACTCGAAAAGGTTTATAACAACCGATTGAAAACATATTCGGTGTGAATGGCTTATTGATATCAGAGAATCTATATATGTATACATTTGTTAATAATTGTAATTGTATTGCTGCATAAGATACAAAATGTAGAAGAACATAAATATGAATGTATTCATTACAGTTATGAATAATAATAAGAATAATTACACTTACCTTACCTAACAGCTTTAGTCTTCTGGTGTCTTTTGCTCGGTTCATCGCTGCTCGTCGCCA
Source organism: Malaya genurostris (assembly GCF_030247185.1). Lineage (NCBI taxonomy): Eukaryota > Metazoa > Arthropoda > Insecta > Diptera > Culicidae > Malaya > Malaya genurostris. Next base: position 154,477,530 of record NC_080571.1, read on the forward strand.
GCCACTCAAGGCACGGATGCTAAGTAAATCGTCCTCCACTTGGCCGATCCACCTTGCTCGTTGCGCTCTCTTTTCTTGTCCAAGTCGGATTAGATTCAAGAACCATTTTCACTGGGGGCATCCGACATCCTAATGACATACCCAGCCCATCGGAGACATCCGCGGAGAGGTGGCTCTCCTAGCAGCTGTTGCAATTCGTGATTCATACGCCGTCTCCACGTTTCGTCTACCATCTGCACACCACCATAGATGGTCCTCAGCACCTTTCTTTCGAAAATACTAAGGGCGCGTTGGTTCTCTTCCAAGATTTATGCTTATAGTAAAGATGATCGACGCAATCCCGACGTATAAACCTCAATTTATCGTGCCAATTGTTAAACATGGTTTTGGCTCAGTGATGGTTTGGGGCTGCTCCTGCTATGCAGGCTGTAAAAATCGAAGGAATCATGAAAAAACTTATAGTAGGTAATGTTAGTGACATAACCGCTATATTGACCTTGGACTGCTGTTGCAAGGGGCAGATCACTTTAAAAATGCACATTTATTTCGATACATTTTTTTAAAGTAAAATTTTTATTGGGCTCATTTATGTTAGCTTAACATGGCCGACTGTCTTGTTGTTAGGTAAAAAAAAGTGGAAGCCGTATTATTGGTAAAAAAAAGGTAGGTAAAAAAAAGTGGAAGCCGTTGATTTTAAACATATTTTGATATTACAAATCATTCATTAATAGCTTGCATCTTTTAAACACACTTTACATTTCCGGGTTCTTGATGTTCTCCAGATTGTAACGAGGAAGAGACTATACTAGACTCGGATTCTTTGTTGGTGTACTTTGATGTTGGTGTGTCACTTATGGATGGTTTCCAGCAATTCAGCTTGACCAGTGTTTAGTTCGTTTGGGGTAGAACCACTGTAGAAGAAAGAAAGAGAAAGAGAGGGCACTAGATTTGCACGTTTATGGCTTTTAAGAAGTTATAGAGGTAGGTCTTGTAAAGGGGATCTCGGGTTGCCAAAACGTCACGGACTGGAACATAAGGTGGTATACCTCGGGCCCGACGGGAATCAATTAGCTGGAGTCTGACGTCGCAATACTCGGAGCACACCCAAACAACGTGCTCGATGTCATGATAACCGTCTCCATAAATGCAAAGATTACTCTCACTAAGGCCATCACGATGAAGATGCGCTTTGAGCAAAGAGTGGTTGGACATAAGTCTTGACATTGTGCAAATAAAGTCCCGGTTCACATCCAACCCTCGGAACCAAGCTTTCGTCGATACCTGCGATATAATGGAATGTAACCACCGTCGTAGACATCCATCACTCCAGGAGGTTTGCCAGCTGACGAGTGCCTCTTGATGAGAACGACTGAAAAATTCATTGAAGCAGATTGGTCTCTCATACGTTTCACCTTGTAATGCGCCCACCTTGGCCAGTGAGTTCGCCATCTCATTACCCCTTACGGAACAATGTGATGGGACCCAAACCAAGATAATCCAGTATGATTTTTCATATAAAGCACTCAGTTGTTCTCGTATTTTCCTCAGGAAATACGATGAGTACTTTCCAGGCTTCACTGAGCGAAGAGCCTCGATAGAGCTGAAACTGTCCGATACAATGAAGTAATGGTATGTGGGCAAAGTTTCAATGATCTCAAGGGTATACTGAATTGCAGCTAGTTATGCGACGTAAACTGAAGCTGGATCACTGAGTTTATGGGAGGCGGTTAAATTTTCATTAAATATACCGAAGCCAGTGGACCCGTCAGGATGTGATCCGTCAGTATAAAACATTTTATTACAGTCGACTTCTCTAAATTTGTCATTAGAATATTTCGGATCACTCGAGGGCGTACGGGATCTGGAATTCCACAAATATCTTCTTTCATGGATGTGTCGAAGAACACAGTAGAATTAGAATTATCAAAGAAATTAACACTGAGGATTGCATGATGAAGAATTATTGTTATGTGACATGAAATCAAAGTACAATGTCATAAATCGGGTCTGAGAATAAGGCTCGACTAGCCGTTCAAAGTTATCGATAACCGACGGAATTAAAACACCACATCGAATGAGTTGTCGATATGAGAGATCCCAAAAACGGTTTTTCAACGGTAGAATTACCGCCATCACCTCGAGACTCCTCGTATGAGTCGATTGTATGCAACCTAAGGCTAAACGCAAACAACGATACTGGACTCTCTCCAGCTTGATGAAATGTATTTTCGCGGCGGAACAGAAACAGAAACATCCATACTCCATCACTGATAATATCGTTTTTTGGTATAGCCTTATTAGATCTGTTGGGCGAGCTCCCCACCAAGTTCCGGTTACTGTACGGAGAAAGTTGATTCCTTTTTGGCATTTTCGTTTCAGCCCAGCCGTTAGAGCCCATGTAGACAAAGTGTTCAAGGTAGTGTGTAATGGTCCTTGCAGATCTGTAGACTTGGCTCCTGTAATAAATACCACGCCATCATCTGCAAGTCTCCTAATCGTGCAAGAGTTTTCAAGACATTCATCGATGTCATTAACATGAAAGTTGTAAAGAACGGTGCTGTGGCATTAGCCCTGGGGAAGGCCCATATAGCTAATTCGTGATGTTGTCAAGTCTTCATGTGTAAAAAACATGCACTTTCGTTTCGAGAGCTTGGAATATCGCGGTCGAGTAGGAATTCCAGTCGATGGTTTTCGTGAGATCATATGTCATATCGACTGATGTCGGTGTTTGTGCACCAGTGTATATTGAAACCAAAATCGGCAAGTGAGAGTGGGGATCAGGAATTACCTTCCACTTGCAATCTAATTGTAGTGAGGTCGAGCAAAGGGATAAGTTCAGCGCACTAGGGCGGGCTGGCGGTTTTGGATTGCGTGTCATTTCACCCGTATTTAAAATTGTCATAATGAAGTTGTCGCACAGATCATAAATTAACGAAGAACGGTTATCATCATATAGGTAGCCCCACCTCGTACCATGCGAGTTAAAGTCTCCTAAAACTACCCGGGGGTGGGAAAAAGCTCCATGATGTCTGCAAATCGTCGATGCCCTATCGAGACTCAGGGAGGTATGTAGATAGGAGCTGTACTAAGATCTTAGCCTCTATTTTTGATTTGGCTAGCAACAACTTCAATGCCCGGGATCGAAGGGAGGTTAGTTCGATAAAATGAATAGCAATTTTTGATCTCTAAAAGTACCCCTCCATAGAAGTCTTCTCGATCCAATCGTATAATGTTGAAATTGTGGAAGTTAAAGTTAATATTAAAAGTAAGCCATGTTTCACACAATGAAAATACATTGGCAAATTTGAAGGAATCTAGTTTTGAGATGATACTCCTGCAATTCTACTGGAGTATAGTGATTATACTCTCGATTTCTGTAGGTAGTTCAGCCATCGATAGATACAATCGCTGCAAGAAGGGGCCATTATTCTCTCAACTGTTTTAAAAATGTTCTTACCGTTAGAATACTTTGAAGAGGATCAGTTATATTGAGCCTGTTAATATCCAGTCCACGATATCAAAGAGTTTCAGTAATCCAAAGTTTGTCGGGCTTTCTGGTTGTGTTTTGGGATCACTTGGGTTTTTCGGTGTCCCTGGAAGTGCAGGAAATTCCTGGTTGCATTTTAAAAATCCAGGAGGTATTGGCTTGGGTTCTACGGAATTCTTGTGGTAAAATTTTAATGTTTTATTTTCATTTTGATGTTCACTTCGTAGTATTTTTAGACCTTTGCGAGGAAGGTTAGGAGAGGGTATAATTGGTCTTTTCCTATTTGTTCCTCGCTGAAGAGAAGAAAATCCTACGCCGGGGTCATAAGAAGTATCAGCGTCAGTCGACAAAAGAGCAAACGGATTGTTAAGGGTACGGGGAGTGGCTCGTTTGAGGATTTCCGCGTAAGATCGTTTGGAATGCTCCCTTACGGTTCGCTTGAGCTTTTCCTCGCGTTGTTTGTACTTGGAGCATTCAAAAAGATCATGCGAATTCTCGCCACAGTAAATACACTTTTCGGTCGTTTTCCTGCAGGAGTCAACCCCGTGTCCTTCGCCACATTTACCACACCGTGTTTTGTTACAACAGTATGGTGCCGTATGTATTGTATGGTACATACAACCGGACAGGTAGACGAACCCCTCCCACTAATTTGGAAGAGCAGAACCAGCGAATGTTACACGAAAAGATTCTGATGGGTAGTACTTCCATACTTCTTGTGTCGATTTAGAGTGCAATTACTTGCAATTACTTCCAATATCTTCACTGGTTGTATATCGGCATTCTTGAAGCGGCCAATCCCATCCTTTATTAGATCTTCAACCGTTAAACTATCCTCGCGAGCCACACCGTCGATCTCCACCATCCGAGAAGGTACGTAGACGCGTTACTCCCTCGTGAAGATCTCATTGCTAGCAATATCGTTTGCTTGTTCCAGATCAGTCACTACAACGCGCAGTTTATTTGGGGACACCTTGTCAATGTGTTTTACTGCCGAGTAGTGCTTAGTCAGATCTCGAGCTATATTAAGGACTCTAAGAGATTTAGCTATGGGCCGGAAGTATACCCATGGGCCATCCGATCCGGAAAAAACTACTTCACTGGTATGGTTTGTTGAGCCGATAGATGAGTTCGCTTCGATTGTTTCCCTCGCGTGACCTTGATGAATCAACCACTGCTGGTGCCAATGCTATTGAAACGACAGGTAGAAACGCTGAAGCACACAACTGTCTGCTGCCGGTGTGTATCACTGCCGATCACTTATTAGATTTAAGAAAGATCTCACAACAGAAATGTTTCCTCTAGCCCTTGCTAGGGAAACACCTTCGCACTCGAGATTTTGTAATTAATACCGTCCTGATACGGAGCGAAAAAAACAAGTGTATCGCGGACGACTGCTCGGATACGAATAATTTCGATACATTATTCTACTGATAAATCATCCATTTGCAGTAAAATCTCTTTAGATCTTTGTAAAATGCTTTTGATTCTAAAAAGACCCGAAGGTTACCATTTCTTCAACTTTCAACACAGTGGACAAATATTTAATATATTTAAAATCGGTCGCCTCTCGTTTGGCGAACGGCGCACTACAGCGCTGACATTCCACACCGAGTCGTGGCACCCATGAAGTCGGACGTCGTATGGATTAGTAATGACACTTATTCTGATTGAAAATCAATTTCATAAAATTAATGTATATGGGAAATCCAATTACCTCTTTGCATTCTATGTTGAGATACTAAAAATGGTTAGGAACTAAATGATTTGACCGTAATTGCGGATTATAGCACTATCGTTTATGACTCTGAGAACTGTAGATTTTCATATTTATTTTCTCCGTTGTGTTCATATTTTGATGAATTTTCTGCACTCGGAGCAGAGCGAACAATGAACATAATAGATCAAAAGTTTAAATAAGCGGTTCAAACGGCTACAAAAATACCAACGTATAAAATTTAAAGGTTGACTACTTCATTTCAGATTATCATTTTTCATATTTCGGGCCGATTCAATGTAGTTTTTCTGTTACTCGCACGCAAACGACCAGCAGCTGAATGATTGTTCGCTGTAATGTAATGGATTCATAAAGGCTTTCAGAAGATGGTATTTTCTACGATATTGATATACCGTATGCTGGCGTTATTTGCATTCGTTTCGCACAGTCAAAAGTGCACAACATATCGAATTATTCTAGATTTGCACTAAACTGATGATATTTACCTTTGATGTGCAAAGAAAATAACCCTTATAGTTCTTTAGATAACATTTAGAGCCATTAGAACGGTTGATTTTGTATAATGTTCTTCATTGTTGTCCACTTCTCGTTTTGTTTTACTCCAATGAAAACGACCAGCTGGAAGATGCAATCACTTTTGTTTGAAGCGAAACTCACACTGCGAATGTCGAACAGCGGATATTTTCACACTAGTTGTTGTTTTTCTGCGTTTAGGCTTGAGGGACGGAACCTCATATTCATTGACTGAAGCACCAGTTGAATTAGGCCGGGTGTAGTTCCATTATCTTTACGTAAATGGAGGCCTGCGCACTCGATGTGTCTCCGTTCAAGGATCATCACAGACTGAAACTAGCTAGCGGTTGATTTTGATGTTTCGTGATTGGACCTATTTTTTTACTATTTGAACAATATTTTCGTAATAAACGTGGTATTAACAGCAATCTTAAATCTTTTTCCATTCGTTTCGTGAAAGAATTAGAGAAAATTTAAAAACAGGGGAAAAGTTATTAAGAAAACAAATATGAAGTAATTTCATTACACTTCCGTGTTGTGAAATTTTGAAAATGCACCCAGGTGAGCATAGTAAATAAAGACGTAGTCCTACGTCAAAAGAGTAATACGACAGTAAATTGCAACACCAAATGCTATCATCTGACAGTGAATTGATTGGTCGTAATTTCATTTTTCAACTAGATAACGACCCCAAACACACTGCGCGCTATTATCAAGATTATTTGGAACGAACACAAAAAGATGGTGTGCTTCAGGTTATGAAATGGCCACCTCTCTCCCGATTTGAGCCCCATTGAGCTACTGTGGGATAAATTTGAACGCCGAGTCCGAGATATGAAACCAACAAGCCTTCCTAGACTTTGGAAATGCTTGAAAGAAGCGTGGAACAACCTGAAACGTTTCAAAAATTTGTTGAAAGGATGCCCAAAACCTGCGCTGCAGTCATCAAAGCTAAAGGTGGTAAAGCTTTCAAGAAAATGGTTTGAAGTAATAGTTTTCCATTTTCTATGTTCTCAATTTACTAAATTTCTATAAAATGCACATAAAATGTTTGTACAAAGTTGAATACAAATAACTCATGTGAATAAAGTGACTTGATTATAAGAATAAACAAATAAACTTGAAACATGTTGTTGTTTTTTTTTGTCTATTCAAACTTTTAGCCTGCGCTGTACGAATAAGAATTACCATTGCTTTTCCATCCTCAATCCATGAAGTTATTTGTAAGACACATTTCACTTTCATAACACTAAGCTTAATCAAAATCTTTCGTTTTATGAAATCATGTTGAGTTTGTTGTAGGGTTTTCATGCAATAACGTCACAGTTGGTCAAACACATCGCTTATGGATATTTTGTACTGTCGGAATTACATTTAAAAGCCAACTCCTATGTGAGTTTGTTTGTAATATTTGTAAACATTCAATATCCAGACTGGATAGTATTCAAAGTTAGTCTTCTTTGTTGGTTCATCAAAATGCATTCAAAATGATTTACTGGTTCCAACAAAGTATGTTCGTCTATTTAATTTTCGCATATTTGTATATTTGCCCCAAATACCTTACAAAGGATATTCGGTGATTTGATCTCCGATATTCTGTACATTATGTTCAAATGTGCCTCAGTACTATGTTGAAGCACTATTAAAAGAAAACCTGAAAAAATCGATGAATTTATAAATATATATATTTTTTCATCTTTTTCACATGCTTGTATATAGCTCAAAAATTAAAGCGATGACATGTACATTTTTCTACTCCAAAATATGGGAATCATTACCAGAAACAATGTATTGATGAACAAAATTATATATCCGTTCAAAAAATCTCAAGAAATTTGGTACAAATACAGAGAATTTCTATTATTGGGAAAATTTTGCCGAACAAAATCAAAACAAAACTTTTAAAATATATGACATATATTTTTTATTATTTTAGTTGATAATTTATTATGAACAAAATTTACAAAAAAAAAACTGAAACTTGGATTTCAAGGACAATCTTAAAAATTTTGGTAAATTAAGAATCTCAAGAAATTTGGTACAAATACAGAGAATTTCTATTATTGGGAAAATTTTGCCGAACAAAATCAAAACAAAACTTTTAAAATATATGACATATATTTTATATTATTTTAGTTGAACAAAATTTACAAAAAAAAAACTGAAACTTGGATTTCAAGGACAATCTTAAAAATTTTGGTAAATATACTCTAAACTCTAAAAATAATTATATTTTTGTATTGGACTAAAGATTTAAACAATGTTTATGCACAACCCAAACGCAATTGATAACTACTAAAATTTTGATTTTGTTTGAAGTTTGCTGTATAATCTAAAAAAATAGGGAGAAGATCGTAAATTTTAAAATTTCCGAGTTATATTGCATTGCACAGTGGTCCGGATCCACAATTTAGGGGGACAAAAACATTTGTGGCTTAACCTTATACTTTAGAGCTATGAGTCTTCAAAACAAATGATCAGTGAAGATTAGCCATATTTTGATGTACATGGTATTAGGATGGCTCTTATTATTAAGGTGATCTAAAACTTATTTTCCGGATGTGTTGAGATAGAGAGCTACCTCCTCCTGCTTTGCTGAAGACACCATTGTGGTATTTGCAACGATTTTAGTGTTACAGCTGTTTTCAAAGAGCAACTTAGGGTGTTCCTAAAGAAACAAATATGTTGCTCTAACATTTTTATTTTTCACTTTTCGTATTAGGTATCTTTGAACATCTTTTGGAGTTTGTTATTAGCTACATATGAAAATAAGGTATTTTTGTCTTCTAGAGTGTTAAAACTAATTCAGGTGCATATTCGGGAAGATGGAGTTCACTCACGTTTGTTGTTACTTTATTTTATAATGTTATTTCAGAGATTATCTGACTTTAAAAGCAATCGTTTGAATACCTCCTCCAGATTCACTTAACGATTGAATTTTCCTATACTTGTGTATTGATTAATTTCGACTTTCTTGCGCTTCCTTACCGAACGTCGAGATCATGAGTCATTTTGATTTTTTTTTAAATCGACTCTCTGGGACTTTGAATTTAAAGATTTCCGAAATCGAACGTCGAGATCTAGTGTTATCTCGACGTTTCAGGCAATTCTATTAGATATTTGTAATAGAAAATAAATTTCCGATTTCAGTGCATTTAAAAAAAATGTTATGACACTAGATCTTATCGTTTCTGCCAATTTTAAGATATTTGGAATTGGAAAAAAATTGTCGATTTCGGATATTCCATTGTCGATTGCGGATATTCCAAAATATTCCAAATATTTCATGTAAACCGGTGATTTTTCAAAATAGAAAATTATCAAACTTTTACCATTATCTTTATGTTTCGTCTTAGACTCGTCAGTGCATAGCAGTTTAAGTTGAACTGTTATGCCACCTGCAGTTCAACATAAACCGCCGAGGCCGAAACGTAAACATAATGAAATTGATTATGTACCCTAGCACAAACAAGGTTAATTCCTAAATAACTTCCAATGCACTATGGTGCGAAACGAGAAATTAGCGTGACAAAAATATTTTCACTATTAAATATTAGTTTTTTGTAGTTGGCGTCTTCACAAAAGTTGTTGGCGTTCCTTCTGATGAAAAATGTTACTAGGGAGGTCCTCATTTAGATTGAAATCTGAAATCTAACTAGGAAATTGTAGGAAATTTTATTTTGAGCAACTTTGCTGAAAAAAGCACCTCTCTAGCTTCGCAATTTCGTGAGATTTTTTGTGCTACATTCGTAATCCTACTTTTTCTGAGTTGTAAAACAAGTATATGATAAATTTTCGAGTGGAATTTTCTAATATAAAATTCAAAAACTTTTCGTATTCTATTCATTCCGAAATAGTTCTAAGTTTGTGAAATATAAATTTTAATATTCTGTCGACTAGGATAGCCGAAAATTTAAGATTTATGATTTTGTTCTAAACCTAAACCTAAGCCAAAATCAGTATTTTATCAATAGCGTATAAAAATATAATTGGCTTGTGCATAAAAATTGTTTAAATCTTTTGTCCAATACAAAAACATAATTATTTTTAGAGTTTGGGTATATTTACGAAAATTTTTAAAATTGTCAGTGCAATCCAAGTTTCAGTTTTTTTTTTGTAAATTTTCTTCATAGTAAATTTCCAACTGAAATAATAAAAAATATATGTCATATAATTTAAAAATTTGGTTTTGATTTTGTTTGGCAAAATTTTCTCAATAATAGAAATTCTCTGTATTTGTACCAAATTTCTTGAGATTCTTTGAACGGATATATAATTTTGTTCATCAATACATTGTTTCTGGTAATGATACCAATATTTTGGAGTAGAAAAAT